>NW_016816823.1:182883-189391 GCF_001698545.2 Rhinopithecus bieti
CTATTCGGCCATCTTGCTCTGCCCCCGAGTAAAGGTTACTTAAACAAAAATGGAATTAGTTATGTTCATTATTTTGCTGTTCCACTGTGACACCTGTGAGACCTGCAGTGCTTAATTCAACTTTGACTTTACTGGCCTTGTTTTAGTTGACCCAAATCACAGTATGAACATGTATGGATTCTCTTAAAAGTTATGAAAACCCATTTGTGAGGTTTCTTTCTTCCTAACGTAGGATTTATAAGTAAAAGTAACTAGTAATCATAGCACATACAAATTTTACATACAATGCATTATTGTACTTAAGATTTTAAAGTAAATTATGATCTTAATAGGCCCAAATTTTAAATACAATGCAGAAATTTGTTATTCTACAAATATACATATATAAGCATATATCAATTCACCTAATCAAAATTATAATTTATTTTATTCTTTTTTAATTAAAATATCTTGAAAAGTTGTCTTGTATCATTAAGAATTCTTAAACAAATTGACTTCCAATGTCAGCATAGTAGCCTTAAATATAAATGTGTCTGACTGATGTATTAATTTTCTCATTAATCATTTAGAGCATTTTTCCAAACTATATTGGTCTAGCTATTCCCTGAATAGTTATATGAATCTCTGGGAGCATCACTTAGGATTTAATTAAACTAGATTCCTATAAATGGAGTGACAATATTAGAAGGTATATTTTTAAAGATCTTGAAACTTATTGCTATATTGCCTTTTAAAACAGGATCATTTTACATATTCTGGATACTAAATCTTTGTCAGATGCATTGTTTACAAATTTTTCTCTCATTCTGTAGGTTGTCTCTTCACTCTTGAATATTTCCTTTGCTGTGCAGAAGTTTTTAGTTTGATGTAATCCCATTTGTCAATGTTTGCTTTTATTGCTTGTGCTTTTGAGGTCTTATCCAAAGCATTCTTGCCTCGTCCAATGTCATAAAGCATTTTCCCTGTGTTCTTTTCTAGTAGTTTTATAGATTTGGGTCTTAGGTTTAAGTCTTTAACTCACTTTCAGTTTATTTTTGTATATGGTGAGAGATAGGGGCCTAGTTTCATTCTTTTTCATGTGGCTATTCTATTTTTCCAGCACCATTTATTGAAGAGGCTATCCTTTCTCAATGTGCATTCTTGGCACCTTTGTCAAAAATCAGTTGGCTATAGATGCATGGATTTATTTCTGAGTTCTCTATTCTGTTCCATTGTTCTATGTGTCTGATTTTGTGACAGCATCATGATTTTGTGACTGTTTTGGTAACTATAGCTTTGTAGTATATTTTGAAGTCAGGCAGTATGATCGCTCCAGCTTTGTGTCTTTATTTATCAAAAGAAGACATACAAATGGCCAACAGGTATATGGAAAAATGTTCAACATCACTAATCATCAGGGAAATGCTAAACAAAACCACAAGGAACTATCACTTCACTCCAGTTAGAACGGCCATTATCAAAAAGACAAAAGATAACAAGTGTTGGTGAGGATGTGGAGAAAAGGGAACCCTTGCATACTGTTAGTGGGAATGCAAATTAGCCTTTATGGAAAACCATATGGAGGTTCCTCAAAAATTAAAAATAGAACTGCAATATGATCCAGCAATCCCACTTCTAGGTATATATCCAAAGGAAATAAAATCAGTACTATCTGGCTAAGAGTTACCTGCACTCTCATGTTTATTGCAGCACTATTCACAATAGCCAAGATTTGGAATCAACCTAAGTGTCCTTCTACAGATGAATGGATTAAGAAAATGCAGGACATATACACAATGGGATACTATTCAACCTTTAGAAAGAATGAAATTCTGTCATTTGTGACAGCATGGATAGACCTGGAGAACATTATGTTAAGTGAAATAAACCAGGCACAGAAAGACAAATAGCACATGTTCTCACTCATATGTAGAATCTAAAAAAGTTGATCTTACAGAAGTAGTGAATAGAACAGTTGTTGTCTGACCCTAGCTAGAGTGGTGGGGGGTGAGAGGTTGGTCAATGGGTACAAAGCTACAATTAGGAGGAATAAGCTCTGGTGTCCTATTGCACAGTAGGGTGAAAATAGTCAACAATAAGGTATTGTATATCTCAAGATATCTAGAAGAAAGGATTTTGTATGTTCCCACCACAAAGAAATGATAAATGTTTGTGGTGATATGTATGCTAATTATCCTGATTTGATTATTACACAAATAATCAAATATACAATGTGATAATTACACAATGTAGACATGTATCAAAACATCACACTGTACCCCCTAAATATGTACAATTATTATGTCAATTAAAAATTTAAAAAATTATTTCAAAATAACATATATTCAAAAATTAAAAAATCAGAAAGCATTAAACATTTTTTATAAACAGGGTCACCAATTAACCCTACCCCACCCCACCCCAACCCCGCAGTCATGAGCATCAGCTCATCTTGCACTTGCCTTCTCCTCCATCCTCCAAGCTGCTGGTGCTTCCTTCCATCCCCTTGGTGCTGTTCTGGTGACAATGAGTAAGTCTCCCAAGACCTGGTTGTTTAAAAGTGTGTAGCACCCACCCCCTCTTCCTGCTCCGTCTATGTGATGTGGCTGTTCACCTTCACCTCCCACCATGATTGGAAGCTTCCTGAGGCCTCTGCAGAGACAGAGCAGATGCCAACATCAGGCTTCCTGTACAGCCTGAGGAACCCTGGGCCAATAAATCCTCTTTTCTTTATAAATTACCCAGTCTCCGTTATTTCTTTTTTTTTTTTTATTTTCAGGATTTTTTTTCGTTATTTCTTTATAGCAATGCAAGAATAGACTAATACATTGACAAATCCCATGAAATAGTAAGTGTGTGTATGTGTGTGTGTGTGTGTGTGTGTTTGTGGCATTTTGGGGGGAACAGGATTTATAAAATCTATGCTATTTTCAAAGGGGTCTGTGACACCATAAAATGCTGAGAAGCCCTGATTTAGACCCATCAATTCTGTGTCTTTACTAAATGGGATGACTTGCCTGAAATAGAAGTGGCAGATAAACAACAGATTTAGACAGCAGAGATGAAAAGACAGGCTTCAGAAAGTTTCCACAAGTTGGGAAAGAGGACCAGGAGCAGAGGGAAGAGCTCAGATGGCCCTACCTCCTGCGCACCCATGGGAGAAAGGCCCAGCCCCAGCAGGGTGCACAGAGGGTGGAGGCTCAGAAGGGAAGAACCGACCTCACCATAGGCTTGCAGGATCAGAGAGAAAGCGTTGCTCATGAAGGGCTGCCAGGGGTGGCAGGTTTGCAGGGAAGCTCTCTGCCCTCCATTTGCCTAAAAGCAGGACAGAGATTTACAAAGCTAAAGGCATCCCCTTCTCTCCACCCTCCACCCTCCCACCTCCCCAAGATCAAAGTTTAACCACTGAGCACAGCTTTGGACCTTCATTGCCTGGAGACAATGTCTGGAGATGATACCAGAGGACTCTACATTAACTAAACTTTATCTGCCTTGTGTCTGCCTCCCCAGGTGTGGGGCAGCAGGACTGCCACAGCAGGAAAGGGATTGCACAGCCCGGGCATAGCGCAGAAAGCACCTAAGCGGCTCATTGCCCGGCAATGAAGAAAAAAATGAGTACCAAAAATGGGACTCCATCACAGTGACAGGGAGGGCCGGCAGGCTGCGGTGGCCGCATCTGAGGACCCAGAGTGAGCAGGACTGCGGTCCCTCTCCACAGATGCCAGCACAGGAGGAGGAGATGACCACTGCTGCCCAGGGAAGAGCAGCTCCAAAGGGAAGGAGAAAGGGGATCCCTGCACGGACCCAGAAACCCTGAATGAACGGCCTTGAGCTGAATTTAATTTTCTGCCTTCAGTAGAAGAAAGGCTCAAAACAGAACTGAGTTGAGTTATTTTAAGAGTGCAGGATTTACACCCCGAGTTTGTGGCCTGCGAGTGGCCAGCTTGGTCCAGACCCTCACCATCACCCCTTCCACGCCACAGAGTGAAATAATTAGCAATCCACATCTGAATCTGAGATTCTTATTGTACCAGAGAAAGGTGAGTGCTGGGAATGTCAAATGATTTGCCCAAAGTACATTTAATGGCACAGCGAAAATCTTTTACTTGAAAACTAACAGCATAATGCATGCAATCTGCAGGTTAGTGCAGGCCAATTATATCCCATCTCTTAATCCAGAGACCTATCCTGTACCAAACTTCTCTGAATGTCATTAACACAACCCAGAACCTAATGGCCCACTTCAGTCTTCAGGCTCGATTCCGATTCGATTGTCTAACCAAAGGGTCTGGCATGTAACAGACATTCAAGAAATGTCTTAAGGAATGAGTGAATGAATTTTATACAGTATTTTTTTACTATAATTTTCCTCTTTTCAGACCTTTATTCCATATACGGCATTGATATCCGGCTGTCTGACGACACTGCAAAGAAGTCAAGTTCCAAATGCGTACCTGGAAAAGTATCCACTGACAATGGCCAGGGCGTCGCTGTGGAGAGTGCAATGACAGCCCACAGCGCATGCTGTGTGCTCACTTAAGTCTCACAGTCACCCTCTGAAGTCAGTACAATTATTATCCCCCAAGTTCTAGTAGACAAAAGGAACTTCTCACAAAGTGAAGTGGCTTGCCTGAGGTCACAGCCTGGGAGTTGCCAAACAGAGACTCGTCTGTTTCTGAAGGCCGCCTCCAGGCTGCCATCCCAGTTGGAGCTCTTGAAATTACATTATGGTCAAGTATGTTCTGACTTCATGCGCAATTGATGCTGCGGACTACCTGCCCTATACTGCAAGGCACCTTCAGTGGCTGGCCTTCTGACTGTTTCCAGTGGAGAGAAACTGCACCATCATGAGGACAGCAGGGGACCCAGTCTTGTTGGGTGTTTCCTGCTTTCAGCAATCTATGCTGCAGTTCTGCATCCTCGGCACAAACAGGCAGGAATCCACTGTATCATACAAGAAGGATTAGCAGCCAGTTTGTGTGTGTGTGTGTGTGTGTGTGTGTGTGTGTGTGTGTGATATAATACACATAACATTTACCATCTTGACCATTTTTAAGCACACCATTTAGTTTTTACTTTTAAATGTAGATAAGCTGCTTAAATGCCCCTTACCTTGAGCAGGCTGACTCCTCATAGCAGAGAGAGAGACTCAACCTCACTTCTAGTTTACAGTGTAGCAGACAAGCCAAAAGAAAAAATCATATCCCATAGAGATGTCAACATAGCAAAGTCCACTGAGTTTAGGAGGAGCCAGGAACTCCCCTGCATGGTCCAGCGTCAGACTGAGCACAGTGCACCATAGAATGTTCCCCAGAGATGGGAGAACAGTTACCAGCTGCCTGCAAGGGTCACCTCCCATGAGTTCAGCCAGCAGGCCTCAGAGACATCACCAACAGATGGGAGGCTGAGGGATGGCAGATACCCCTCCATGCCATTCTTTCCAAACAGTTCATGGGTTTCGCTGTTTTTAAACTTGCAGAGTAAACTAAATTCCAGTTACTTTTGCTGATAAAGTTTGATTCTGGAATTTGTACCATCTCTCCTTGAGGCTACTATAAAGTTAAGAATAAACTCTATGTTATAACTTCTAAATTATAAGCCATATAAGTTAGAGTTGAGAATAGGGTTAAAACTTTTCTTAACTAAGACTATACTCTTATCTAGCCTCCTTACTCTTACTGCAAAAAGACATAAAAGTAAGACATGTCCCATAATCCTCACAAGATCAAGATGAATCTTATGTGTTGCAAACATGTGGGATGAAATGACTCATGAGGAGTGTAACACTTAGTACCTCCAGACGAAGCTACAACTTATTAAGAGAGAATCCTAACAAGCTATGTTCTTTATTTGAAAGGTTAGGAACTGGAATCTTCACTTTAAAATTCAGGAAAGATCTACACCGCTCACACCATCTGCATATGAATCTAAAACAATCCCTCAAAGCTTTCCTGACTTGGGGATTAATCAAGGAGCAAAAGGATGCACTGAGAAGCTAGAATCCCCACTCAGGGTTTTACATGCTTATATCAAAGGAAGCAAAGAGCAGTGGTTTGCCAACATTTTTGCTTACACACCTCCTTCTTCATTTGTTTGTGGTGCTATAACAAAATAACTGAAACTGGGTCATTCATGAAGAACAGAAATTTAGATTTCACAGTTATGGGGGCTGGAATTCCAAGATGGAGGTGGCAGCAGATTTGGTGTCTGGTGAGGGCTGTTCTCTGCTCCCAGATCGTGCCTTGTGCTGCCTCCTCAGGAGTGGGGAGAATGCTGAGTCCTCACACGGTGGAAGGCAGGGGGTGAAAGGGAGAAATTCCCCCTCCAAACCCCTATGAAAGGGTAATCCCATTCACAAGAGAGGAGCCCCCATGGCTTAATCACCTCATAAAGGCCCCAACTCTTAATTAACGGTAATGAGTTTTCTGAAGTTCAAGCCTAGTTCATTATATCCCAGACTGAGTATGGGAGATGTTTTGCCTCTAACTACATAAGGAGGTCTGCTCTTTTTTTTTTTTTTTTTTTTTTT
>NW_016816823.1:190647-265002 GCF_001698545.2 Rhinopithecus bieti
CATTCACACACACCAACACACACATTCACACACACCAACACACACATTCACACACAGCAACACACATTCACACGCACACACAACACACACATTCACACGCACACACCAACACACACTCACATTCACACACACCAACACTCACATTCACACACACCAACACACTCACACACCAACACACACTCACATTCACACACCAACACACACATTCACACACACCAACACACATTCACACACCAACACACATTCACACCAACACTCACATTCACACACACCAACACACACATTCACACACACCAACACACACATTCACACACACCAACACACACATACACACACCAGACAACACACACATTCACACACACCACACACATACAACACTCTCACACACACACCAGCACACACATTCACACACACCACATTCACACACACCAACACACACACCACACACACCAACACATACATTCACACACCACCACACACATACACACACCAACACACACATTCACCCACACCACACACTTACACACACACCAACACACATTCACACACACACCACACAGATTCACACACAACACACTACACACACATACACATCACACACACTCTGCATACAAACACACACTCTACACATACACACCACACACATGTTATACACACTACACATCTCACACATACACATTGCACACACCACATAGCTCACACACACTGCTTACACTATACACACACACTACACTCATACATACACAGCACACACACACCACAAACATCACAAATACTGCACATATAGACATACACACCTCACACATACAAACCAGACACACACACACACAACAAACTTACACAGGCATATGTGCTTGGATTCATTCCAACACACAGTAGTTGGTTTAAAATGTTAATTTAAATTGAGTTAAAGTACTCTACCGTTTTTTAAAACACTCTATTCCACTGGTTTATTGTTGAATTATATACAGCGGTGATACAGAAACTCCTTTCTGATCATTTGATTTCTTTCCATCTCAGTGTCATGTTTTCACCTCCAAATAAAACTCGATTTGAATAAATCGACACCCAGCATTAATCGTGTGCTTACTAAATATTCTTCGGAAGCATGGATATACACAGCATGTCTTTTAGAGCTCAATGCTTGAGTTAGTTTTCACTTGGGATGTCAAGTGAATTTTAACATCCTTGGCAAACAGTGACTCCGTGTGTAATGTGAAGATTCATCATACACGTCTCAGCTTGGAGCAGAGCTTTGTCAAGGCAGACAGGCCTCTTCTAGACTGCACCTCTCTTGGGTACCCATCTGCTCCTCAATTTTCAAGTCCCAGAGCCATGATATTACCAAAAACACTGAAAGCTGATCAGCTTTTCAGATGCTCTGCTAAACAGAGTGTCATGTAAGCAAAACACTAATTCACCCATTTAGGAAGTGAGTGTGGCTGTCCGGGATGCCACACCCACGCTGTCTGACCAGCACACATTGCCCAGCACAGAGGAGCCAAAACACCAGGAAGTGGGGTGTGCCTCAACTGCATCTTCCAGATCTCATCTAACAGGAAATCCTCATTCTCATCCAAAGCACTGGCAGCAGGTGTTTTAAATATAGTCTATTAATAGAAAATTTGAGGTATAGTAAGGCCAACAGATCAGGAAATGATTGCAATTTGGAAGATTGTTTTTCACTCACAACTCCCAAGAGGATGAAGCATGCCATGCCATGCAGGACCAAGGAGAATAACACTGAGGGTGGTCAAGGGTTGGGGAGCGGGAACTGTGGGCAAGAGCCTTTATGGTGGTTTCCACAGGAAAGAATGTGTGAGGCAGGGTGAGCAGGCTTAGGGCTGAATAGGTTGAATAGTTTCAGTAGGTTCTGGGGAGATAGGTACTTTCCCTAGCTGTCTGAGGTCATTAGGGTAGGTAGATAGTGGCCCAGATGTGAGATCCCAATAAAGCAGGCCTTTGAGGTGTGAACTTTAGATTGGTTGGCTTGTATTTGAAAAGCATTCTCATGGCAAGTGGTTTGCTATCTCTAGGAACTGGCAAGCCTGGGAGGGGCAGTCTTTCCAGGTTCAGCAAGGTTCCAAATGCCAAAGCATCAGAACACACACACACACACAAAATATGCTGAATATAGCAGGGAGTCTGGAGAGGGTAGCTTGGGCTTTCCAACCTCTGACATGAGGACACAGTCAGCAGTCTCAGTGGATGCTGAAGGCCAGGGGACCTGCTCGATGCAAGATCCTTTGCAAGGCTCAAGGTAAACATGACTCTCGTGCTCAGATACTCACAGGCAAGAAAGAGACAAGAGAGAAAACAGCACACAACACTAATACAAGGCAAAGTGAGACAAGGGTCACTGAAGTGACAGAGTTTCCTACATGAATTACTGAAAGGAGTGAGCACACTCCACTGGGGGGACCAGGAAGGCCATGGCAATCGCATTGAGCTAGACTTTGACAGATTGGTAAGATTTGAAAGAATGAGGACAGCAGGAATTTCAGATGAAAAGAAGAGGCAGTGAGGGCTTAAAATAGAGTGTCCTTTGACTCATAAGTTGGTATGAAAGAAGAGCATGGACTCTAGGCCAGATCTAGAGTTCGAAAAAATCTTCTAACAACAGCATCCGGAATTGACTGGAGTAGTCAATTCAGACACTTCTGCAATTAACCAACTGACAGGTCATGAGACCCAAACTATAAGAGTGGCAAGTGAAATGGCATTTATAAAGACAGGCTGTTTTTTAAGTTGAAATGACAGATCTTGATGGCCAGACTAGGAATTCTTCATAGACACGATTAAGTCCTGTGTATCTTATTAATGTCCCTGCTTTGTACAGTGCCTGGGGAAGACGGGCAAGATACTGTAAAACAGGATCTACATGACTTGGTAAGTTGAAGACATGTTGACAGTGAGTCACAAGGTTGTGAACCTTAATGGCAGAATGTTGTACTCCCGACTGTGGTCGCAGGGAAGCCACAGGGATGTCTGAATGAGAAGTGAGCCTGACTTGCTGAGATCAGGGGAGTAGCAACACTCATACTAAACCTAAGAAAGATCACAGTCAACAGTTTGGCGGCCAAATATGAAGCAAGAAACAGAGAGCAGAGGGAAGCTTTAGAGTACAGCCTTGAGGTGAAGAAAGAGGAAGAATCAGGAGCAGACAGAGCCAGAAGAAGGCCTGGATCAAGCAGCATCCTGGAAACCAGAATCTAAAGGCCAAGAAAGACGTCCTGTACCATGTCACAAAAGGCTTAAGGGACAGTGGGGAAAAGCAATTTTTTCTGTGCCTGGGAGGTGATTGGTGATGTCTGAGGGAGCACTTGCAATAAAGCAGTAATCCCCAACCTTACGTTGTTCACTGTACTCTCTTGGAAATTTAAGAAGTTTCTTGCCTCAAGTCCGTCCCTAGAGATCCTTGTCTAAAAAGCCTGGGTTAAGATCTGGACATCAGGATTTTTAAAGCTTCTCAGGAAATTCTAATGAGCTGCCTGGCTAAGGTTGAGAATCATAGCAGTAGAATATTGACAGAAGAAGCCAC
Source organism: Rhinopithecus bieti (assembly GCF_001698545.2). Classification (NCBI taxonomy): domain Eukaryota; kingdom Metazoa; phylum Chordata; class Mammalia; order Primates; family Cercopithecidae; genus Rhinopithecus; species Rhinopithecus bieti. The sequence continues at coordinate 194,189 of NW_016816823.1, forward strand.
ATTACCCGAATTAAGAAGAATATATCGGGAAGGTGCCGGCCTTGTGCAAAGCACTGCTCCTCAGATGCAAGGGTGCATCAGAATTACCCGCAGAGCTTGTCCACCACAAAGCGCTCGGCTTCAGCCTCACTCACCCAGAACTTCTGATTGAGTAGGTCTGAGTGGGGACCAGGAATTTGCATCTCTAACAAATTCCTAAGTGATGCTGATGCTTCTGGTCTGGAAATCACACCATGAGACTCACTGGTATAGAGATTATGCTTCAAAAACTTTAGTAGTGAGAAAATAAGAAAAACATTGTAGTCAGTGGATGGGAAGATTGACTCAAAAAATTTACCTCTGTAAAACAGCCTAAAATCTGTTACTCACTAATTCAGCAGGCTGAGGGAAATCATTTCACCCAGTCCCGTTCGATGCTGCCTTACCTCACTATCACCTGGGAAACCTCAAAGACGTGCCCATGTTCAGGCTTCACTCACAGAGATTCTGGTTTTCTGACCTGATTTGGGATCCAGGGTTTTATTTATTTTTTATTTTTTATTTTTAGAGACATAGTCTTCCTATGTTGCCTGGACTGGAGTGCCGTGGCTATTCACAGGTGCTATCATTGTGCACTGCAGCCTCACACTCTTGGGCTCAAGTGATCCTCCTGCCTCAGCCTTCCCAGTAGGTAGGACTTAGAGGCACATGTCACCGTGCTTGGTAGTGTTGGATATTTTTTAAAGCTCATTAATTCAACTTACCAGTCTCACTTTTCTTGATGAATAATAAGAATCATATCACTGTGTGGTCAATTTTCTTATTTAAAAACTAAAGGTAAATTATACTTAATGGTGAAAGATTCCCAAGAGTGGGAACAAGACAAGGACGTGTGCTGTCCCCACTCTTGTAAACAGAATGCTTGACATTCTGGTCAGTGAGTAAGGCAAGAAAAGAAACTAAATAGCACATATATCAGAAAGGGAGAAATAAAATAGTTTCTATGTGCAGATGACATGACTGTCTCTATAGAAAATCCCAAGAATTCTTTTTAAAACTATTAAAACTAATAAGTGAGTTCAGCAGGATTGTAGGATACAAAATCAACATTAAACATTAATTATATTTCTTCATACTAGCAATGAACATATGGAAACCAAAATTAAAACACAGTACCATCTATATTCACCCAAAGAAAGTGAAATACATAGGTAGTATAAATCTAACAAAATATATATAGATTCTTATGCTAAAACTTACAAACTGCTAATAAAAAACAAATAAGACTTGAATAAATGAAAATACAAATTACGTTTACAAATTAGAATACTCAACATCATAAAGATGTCCATTTTCCCCAAATTGATACACGGGTCTAAAGCATTTTCTATCAAAATCTAAGCAAACTTTTGTAGATATTGACAAGATTATCCCATAATTTATATAGAAAAGCAAAAAACAAAAAACCTAGAATCTCTACAATTTTGAAAACAAAGAATAAAGTAGGGAAAATGAGTTTACCCAATTTCAAGAATTACTGTATAGTACTGATAATCAAGATTGTATAGTATTTGTGAAAAGATAGACAAAGATCAATGAAACATAATAAAAAAAAATGTAGGCCTAAACAAATGTGCCAATTTATTTTTGGAAACGGTGCAAAAGTAAATCAGTGGGAGAAAGATAGTCTTTTTAACACATTGTCCTGGAGGAGTTGGACATTCATAGACAAAAAGAAATCAATAACCTCAATATAAATCTCACACATTATACAGAACTTAACTCAAATTGGATCATGGACTGAAGTGTAAAATGTAAGAAAAAAAATAGAAGAGACATCATAGAAAATGGTGCAGTAGAGAGGACCAAGGTTTAGTTTCCTCATTGAAGCAACCATTAAGTTGGCAAAAAGAAAAAAAGAGAGAGAGAAAGAGAGAAACAAGAGAAACAACTTTTTCAGGACTTGGTAAATCTAATTTTAAAGAGTCAGGTGGGGCATGGTGGCTCACGCCTCCCTTTGGGAGGCTAAGGCGGGTGGAACACCTGACGTCAGGAGTTCGAGACCATCCTGGCCAACATGGTGAAACCCCATCTCTACTAAAAATACAAAAATTAGCCAGGCATGGTGGGTCGCACCTGTAATCCCAACTTGGGAGGCTGAGGCAGGAGAATCTCTCGAACCCAGCAGGCAGAGGGTGCAGTGAGCCAAGATTGCTCCATTGCACTCCAGCCTGGGCAACAGAGCAAGACTCCATAAAAAGAAAAGAAAAAAAAATACAGAGAAGTCCGAAATAAATAGAAAATGGTTACTACATTTTGGCATTTGGGGAAAACTCTGTTGGGTCACAAACTTACTGCTAAAATAACCGAAAAGAGATCAGTGACTACAGATGACAAGGAATGCAATCTTTGCCAAAATAGTTTAGAAAGGTCATTAAACAAATGGACTATTGCAGCCCTCAACAAGAACCAACAGCAAATGATGGGGAGCGCAAAAATTTGATTTCCACACTTACCACATGATAGCATTCAAAATGTCCAGTTTTCAGCAATTACAAGGCATAAAAAGAAACAGAAAAGTATGACTCGTATGCAGGAAAAGGTCAAAAGAAATGGACAGAAACCACTCCTGAAGAAGCCCAGACATTAGACTTCTTAGACAAAGACTTTAAATCAACTGTCTTAAACATGCTCAAAGAACTAAAGAGAACTAAAGGCAAATAACCAAAGGAAACAAAGAGAATAATGTGTGAACAAATAGATAATATTAATAAAGGGAACCAAATAAAAAATGTTGTGCTAAAAAGCACAATAACTGAAATAAAAAAAAATCTGTAGAGAAGTTTAACAGCAGATTTGAGCAGATAGAAAATTCAGTAAACTTAAAGATACAACAATTAAAATTATCCAGTCTGAGGAGCAGAAAGAAAAAAGAGTGAAGAAAAGTGAACAGAGCCTGAAGTATCTGTGGGAAACCATCAAGTACACCAACATGCACATAATAAGAGTCCAAGTAGAGAAGAGAGAGAAAAACAGACAAAATGAATGTTTGAGGAAATAGTGGCCCAAACCTTCCCAAATTTGATGAAAGATGTGAATCTATACAACCAAGGAGCTCAACAAGTTTCAAGTAAGATAAAGTCAAAAAGAAGCACACTGATACAAGTGATAACTAAACTGCCTAGAGACAAAGTCAAAGAATCTTGAAAGCAGCAAGAGAGGAGTGATTCATCACATACAAGGGATGCTCAATAAGATTAACAGCCAATTAATCTTATTTAATTAAGATTAAATAAGAAACAAAGGAAAAACAAACCTGTCAACCAGGAATTCTACCTCAGACAAAACTGTTCTTCAAAAATGAAAGACAAATTAAGATTTCCAGATATAACCTTAGGAGGTTTATTACTAGGAGATTTGTCTTACAAATAATACTTAAGAGACTCAGGAAGAAATGAAATGACACTAGACAGTTACTTGAATCCATATTAAAAAAAAAAAAAAAAACACCAGTAAAAGTAACTATGTAGGTAAATATATGGCCAGTATTATTGAATTCTTTGTCTTTAACTTCTTTTTTAGTTTTCTATATGATTTAAAGAACAAATGCATAAACAGTAATTATAAATATGTCAGCTGACAAAATGTATAAAGATATAATGTTTGACAACAAAAATATAAAGAGTGAGTGTATGGAGTTGTATAGAAGCAAAGTGTTTACTGCTACTGAAAATAAATTAGTACTGATGCAAACTAGATTGCTATAAATTTAGAATACTAACTGCAATTCTGAGAGTCACCTCTGAAAAAAAACACTTAAAATATACAGAATGAGGAATGAGGAGAGAATCAAAATGGTATACTACCAAAAGAATCAATCAAACACTAAATAAGGCCATAATTGAGCAATTGAGGAACATAAAAGATAAGACACACAGAAAACAAATAGCGAAATGGCAGAATTAAGTGATTTCTTTTCTATAATCATTTTAAATATAAATAGCTTAGACTCTGCAATTTAAAGAAAGACATTAATGGAATGGACAATAAATATGATCCACCTCTAAGCTGTCACTGTAGATCCAAAGACATAACGAAGTTGAAAGTAAAAGGATGAGAAAAGTCTTTTTCCACGCAAATAGTACTATTTTTTTTAATATGAAAATTGTAACCGAAATGAAGTTTGAATGGCTATGATAATATCAGACAAAGTAGACTTTTAGTTAAATGTTGTTACAAAGGTGAAGAAGAACATTATATATGGATAATTATAAAGTTACATACATCAAACAGCAGAGCCCGAAAATATATGAAGCAAACATTAGCAGAATTGCTGAGAGAAGCAAACAGTTTTAAAGAAATAGTTGGAGACTTCAATACCTCACTTTCAACAAATGGATAAAACATTGAACCAGAAGGTCAATAAGGAAAATAGAAAACGTGAACAATATTATAAAACAACTAGACCTAACAGACTGCTATAGAGCACCACACACCAAGAGCAAAATAAACATTCTTTTCAAATGCCCATGAAGCATTCTGCTGAACAGCCCATATGTTAGGCCACAGAACAAGTCTCAATAAGTTTTAAAGACTGAAATCATACAAAGCATGTTCTCCAGCCACAATGGAATACTAAAAGAAGGAAAACTGGAAAATTCAAAAATGTGTAGAAATTAAACAACACACTCCTAATCAACAAGTCAAAGAAGAATTCACAGGGAAATTAAGAATATACTTAGAGATGAATGAAAATAAAACACAAAATCCTGAACTTATGGGATGCCACAAAAGCAGTGCTCAAAGGGAAGTTCATTGCTATAAATACCTACATTAAAAAGAAGAGAGATATTGGATCAACAACCTAACTTTATTCTGTAAAAGGAGAATAAATCTTGGGGCCCTCAAATCACTAAGCTAAAGGGAAAAGTCAAGCTAGGAACAACTAGGGCAAACCTGCCTCCCATTCTATTCAAAGTCATGCCTGTGCTCACCAAGATAAATGCATATCTGACTGCCTCCCTTAAAAAGGCTAATCAGAAACTGAAAAAAATACAATTTGTCACTTATCTACCTATGACCTAGAAGCTCCCTCCCCACTTTGAGTTGTCCCGCCTTTGCTTCAAGTTGTCGCACCTTTCCAGACCAAACCAATGTTCAACTTACACATATTGATAGATGTCTCATATCTCCCTAAAATGTATAAAACCAAGCTGTGCTTGGACCACCTAGGGCACATGCTATCAAGACCTTTTGAGGCTGTGTCACGGGTACACATCCTTAACTTTGGCAAAATAAGCTTCCTAAATTGACTGAGACCTATCTCAGATATTTGGGGGTCACAATATCTTAAGAAACTAGAGGGAAGAGAGTAAATTAAATGTGGAGCCAACAAAAAGAAGGAAATGACAAAGATTAGAGAAGCAATAAATGGAATAAAGTATAGAAAAACAACACAGAGAATCAATGAAACCAAAAGTTGGTTCCTAAAGAAGATCAACAAAATTGACAAATTTTAATGAGACTAATTTAAAAAAATAAGGAAGAAGACACAGATAATTAAAATCAGAAATGAAAATGGGAACATTACTATAAATATTACAGAAATAAAAAGAATTATAATAGAATACTGTGAGCAATGCTACACCAACAAATTGGATAACTTTGATAAAAGAGCCATATTCCTAGAAATACACAAATTGCCAAAAGTGACTCAAGAAGAAATAGAAGATCTCAACGAACTTATAACAAGTAAAGATATTGAGCCAGTCAAAAACTCTTCTGACAACGAAAAGTGCAGGATCAGATGGCTTCTTGTGAATTCTACCAAATCTTTAAAGAATTGACATTGATTCATCTCAAACTCTTCCAAAAAATAGAAGGGAGAACACTTCCTAGCTGACTCTATGGTACCAGTATTACCCTTATATCAAAGGCAGACAAACAGACCACATGAAAATAAAACTGAGACCAATATCCCTTACGAATATAGATGCAACAATCCACAACAAAATAAGAGCAAACTAAATCCAGCAGCATATTAAAAGGATTATAAAATATGACTAAGTGAGATGTATCCCCAGAAAGCAAACATGGTTCAGCATTCTAAAATCAATCAATGTACTACCACCACATTAATAGAATGAAGGGGTTAAAAAAAAAATGACCATCTCAAATGATACAGAAAAGGCATTTGACAAATTCAACAGCCTTTCATAGGAAAAGCACTCAGGAAACTGGAAATATAGAAGATCTTTCTCACCATGATAAAGGGAATTTATGAAAACTAACAGTTAACATTGTACTCCACAAAGAAAATTAATTCCATTTACCTTACTTATACAGTATCAAAAATAAAATAAAATAAAATAAAATAAAATAAAATACCTAGGAATAAATTTAACCAAGGAGATGCAAGGCTTATACACTGAAAACTGTGAAACACTGGTACAAGAAATTTTAAAAGACCTAAGTAAATGGAAAGACATTTTGTGTTTATGAATTGAAATAATAAATATTATTAAATTGACAATACTCTTCCAGAAAAAAATCCCCTACAGAGTTAAGGCAATCCTTACCAAAATCCAACTGTTCATTTTGCAGAAATAGAAAAGCTAATCTTTAAATTTATGTAAGCATGTAAGAAACCCTAAGTAGCCAAAATAACAAAGTTGAAGTTTTCACACTTCTCATTTTCAAAACTTACTATAAATCTACAGTAATGTAGATTTATAAAGACAATGTGGTACTAGTATAGACATAGATATATAGAGCAATGGAGTAGAATTGAGAGCCCAGAAACCATACTCCATGGTCAGTTGATTTTCAATAAATGTGCCAACACCATTTAATGGAGAAAGAATAGACATTTCCAACAAATGGTACTAAGACAACTGGATATATCCACATGCAAAAGAATGAAGTTGGACCTTTATGTCACATGATACATACAAAATAACTCAAAAAGTACCAAAGATCTAAATATAAACTAAAACCATAAAACTCTTAGAAGAAAGCATTAGGCAAATCTTCATGACCTTGAATTTGTCAATGGTTTTTTTAGACGTGACATCAAAAGCACAATAAACAAAAGTAAAAACAGATAAATTGGACTTCACTAAAATTAAAAATTGTTTTGCCCCAAAGGACACTTTCAAGAAAGTGAAAAGACAACCCACAGAATGAAAGAAAATATTTGCAAATCACATGTCTGATAAGGACCTAGTATAGAATATATAAAGAATTCTCACAGTTCAACAACAAAATAACAAACAACCCAGTTTAAAAATGGCAAAGACTTGAATAGTCATTTCTCTGGAAAAGCTATAAAAATGGCCAATAAGTACATGAATTGAAAGCAAGTATTCAAACAAATACTTATACACAAATGTTCATAGCAGCACTACTCATAATAGCCAAATGCGGAAACAACCCAAATGTCCATCAATTGATAAATGGATAAAGAAAATGTGGCACACCAACATGGCACATGTATACATATGTAACAAACCTGCACATTGTGCACATGTACCCTAGAACTTAAAGTATAAAAAAAAAAAAAGGCCGGGCGCGGTGGCTCAAGCCTGTAATCCCAGCACTTTGGGAGTCCGAGACGGGCGGATTACGAGGTCAGCAGATCGAGACCATCCTGGCTAACACTGTGAAACCCCGTCTCTACTAAAAAAATACAAAAAATTAGCCGGGCGAGATGGCGGGCGCCTGTAGTCCCAGCTACTCGGGAGGCTGAGGCGAGAGAATGGCGTAAAACCGGGAGGCGGAGCTTACAGTGAGCTGAGAACTGGCCACTACACTCCAGCCTGGGTGACAGAGCGAGACTCCATCTCAAAAAAATAAATAAATAAATAATTTAAAAATGTGGTACACCCATACAGTAAAATGGTGGTCATAAAAAGGAATTAAGTATGATACATACGTCAATATGGATAAACCTTGAAAACACTATGCTAGGTGAAATAAACCAGACACAAAGGCCACCTATGATATTATTCCAATTATCTGAAGTATCCAGAGTTGGCAAATCCATAGGGATAGAAAAAAGATTAGTGGTTGCCAGAGGCTGGGGGAAATGGCAGTGGAGAGTGACTGCTTAATGGGCATTGGGTTTCCTTTTGGGGAAATGAAAATGTTTTGGAACTAGATAATGGTGACAGTTGCAAAACATTATGAAGGTACTAAATGTCACTGATAGTAAATTTTATATTATATGTATTTTAATTGCACTCTAACCGCCCCCAATAAAATAAGAGACAGCTTCAGGATCTAGGCCTAGGCAAAGAGTTCTTAGACGTGACACCAATAGCTTAATTTATAAAGGGAAAAAGTAATAAATTGGACTTCTTCCCAATGTGAAACACTTGCCCTGTGAAAGACCCTTTTAAGAGGTGAAAAGACATGCAAACCATATACCTGTCAAAGGACTAGTATCTAGAATATATAAGGAACTCTTAAAACTCAAATTGTTTTTAAAAATCCAATTAGAAAATCAGTAAAAGACATGAAGACATCTCCTAGAGAGACTGTACAGATGGCAAATCAGCACATGAAAAATGTTCACCACCACTAGCCATTAAGGAAATGTGAATTAAAACCATGATGAGATAACACTTACCCACCTATTATTAAAGTGTCTAAATTCAAAAACAGTGACAATACCAAAAGCTGATGAGGATGTGGAGAAACTGGGTCACTCACACATTGCTGATGGGAATGTAAAATGGTGCAGCTATTCTGGGAGCCCGTTTGGCAGTTTCTTAAAAAAACTAAACAGGCAACAACCATTTGATCCAGCTATCAATTGCACTCTCCTAGACAATTATCCCAGAGAAATGAAAACTTATGTTCATACAAAAATGTTTGCATGAATGTTTAGAGCAGTTTTATTCAAAATAGTCCCAAACTGGAAACATTCCAGATATCTTTCAATGGGTAAACAGTTAAAGAAACAAAACTATTGATAACATGCAACAACCTTTATGAATCTACAGAGGATGACACTGAGTTAAAAAAAAAAAAAAAAAAAAAAGCCAATCCTGAAAGGTGACTTACTATATGACTCCATGAAATGCAAAATAAAAGAAATAGAGAACAGATTAGAGATTACCACAGGTTAAGGAAGGAGAATGGAAGAAGGTGGGTGTGGCTACCTAAGGAGGGATCCTTCAATGGTGGAAATGTTCTTGACTATATCAACGTCAATCTCCTGGTTTTAATATTGTACTAGAATTTTACAAGGTGTTATCCTTGGGGAAAACTGGGTAAATTGTACACAGAATCTCTCTGTATTCTTAAAATTGCATATGAATCCACAATTGCTTGGGAAAGAAGTTTAATTAAAAAAAAAAATCCTTTAGTAGCCTGGGCCATTGAATTCTGATCTCCTCAGCTGCTTTCTAGCTTTCTCCACCTGATTCCTCTTGCACCACTTCTCACGCCCATGAAAACAACAAGATTATTAAAAGGCACCTAATTCAGAAGTTTTTCAAACTTTGCACAGGTAAGTCCTAAGGATTTTCAAAGATGCTCGAGGTTCAGGCAGCATAGGGGGCTGGGAGAGAAGGTGCAGTTATATCCTGTTAATACAGAGCAAGTCCACTATTGTCTGTGATAAATACTGGGATTCCACTCCCTTAAAGTCAGGCTTTACTGCACTATAACCTTTGAAAGTTGCTCATTCCATAACATTTGATATTTATTTTGACTTTAGAACATCTTTGACATGTTGCTATCCCTGATTTTCCTGACCCCAACCAAGTAATTGTGAAAGCTAAATTCAAATCCTGTTAGCTTGGGCAAGTCACATCAGCTTGCTAAGACCCATTTCCTAATGTCTAAAAAGAACATAAGAATCATCTGCTCACAATACAGCTGCTCTGAGCTTTAAATGAGATAAGGCATTTAAAGCATTTCACACAGTGCCTCCCACAAAGTAGGACTCATTGTGTACTAGCTAATTTCAGAAATACTACCTCTCAGCAACACTTTATCCTACACAACTCTAATAGAAATTTCTTTCTTTACATAGGGCCAAAAATCTATTACCTGACAATACTGAGGAGTCCAACCTTCCCTAATTTCTTTCTTCCCCTTTCGTATGACCCAGTTTTAAGTGCTGCTCTCGCATCACTCAGTGTTCTCTGGTTTCCAGGTTTCTCACAAATCACGATGCCCAAGCCTGAGCACAGTGCTCCCAATGTTACCATGCCCGTCTTTGGGACGCCAGTTCCCTCTCCTTCTGCATCCCGCATGCTCTACTGCACTCGTGCAACTCACATGGCCTGTCGATGACAGCCACGCGCCACTGCTGATCCATGGCAGGGACGCTCTTCTTGAAAGTCCCTGAGCCGGTTTCCCACATCTCACTGTCAAGACACATCAGCCCAGGCCAGGCGCGGTGGCCCACACCTGTAATCCCAGCACTTTGGGAGGCTGATGGAGGGCCGATCACCTGAGGTCAGGAGCTCAAGACTAGCCTGGCCCAGATGGTGAAACCCCATCTCTACTAAAAATACAAAAAAATTAGCCAGACGTGGTGGCAGGTACCTGTAATCTCAGCTACTCTGGAGGCTGAGGCAGGAGAATTGCTTGAACCCAGGAGGCGGAGATTGCAAGTGAGCCGAGATCCTCCAATTGCACTCCAGTCTGGGCAACAAGAGCGAAACTTTGTCTCAAAAAAAAAAAAAAAAGAACATATCAGCCCAGTTACTTAAGTTGCTGGGAATTCTTGGACTATGAGTCTCAGGTGAGAGCCACAGTTGAAGGTAGAAAACAAAGCCCACTCCACACACTTAACCTCTCCAGCTTCATCTTACATGTCCCCCAGTCCACCTCACTTCTTAGGAAGCTTGCATTATTTGTTCCTCACACAAATAGGGCTGTTTCTTGACCCCAGGCCCTTACACCATAATGCTCTCTCAGGCAATAAGAGTCCTCACACCCTCTCTCCTCTCCTTTTGGCTGGTGAATCTCTGCTCATGCGTTAAGGTTCAGGTCTGGGATCATGCTTTAAAAAGCCTTCCCTGAGCCCCAGGCTAGGTTAGGGGTTCCATTTCTGTTCTCTCCTCATAGGTATTCTTACTGTAGGTATCTTTGAGGGCCCTGATAAATGACATTCATTTCCCTAACAGATACTGAACCCATTGAAAATAAGGCCAAAAATCATCTTTATTACTAACGTAGCTGTTGTTGGCTTTAAGCAAGAAGTTTCACAATTCCAAACTCCAGACCTTGGTGGGCTCATCCCCAGTCATGGCTGTGATAAACCAACTCCTCCCAACACGGTCAACTTCCCTACAAGCAGCTTCCTCCAGTGAACTGGAAAAGAAGAACCTGAGATCCACATGCCAAGTTTCTCCTCCCAAATTCACTGTTAGCTAAATCACTCCCTCTCTCCTGGGTGAGGTGAGTGAAGGGCTCAAGAGAGGCCAGGTGAGTTATCACTTGGAAAAAGTGCCTTGCTTGGTTTTCCTCTTAGCAAAACTAGTGTAAATTTTCATCTACAGCTGACTCTTCTCAATGGACTGTAAGCTACTGAAAGACAGAGTGCCCATTGTCTATGCAGGCCACATAGAGGGAAGTTGCCCAGTAAGGGTTTACTGAGCTAAACAGGGCTGGATTCCCTCCCATTGAGATTTGTCTCCATACCTTCTGCTCGCTGATACTGATCAGGGATCCTCCAGGTGAGCCTACCCCATCCTTAAGGAGAAAAGGCTTGCCACCTAGGAGATCTCTTAGAAGGACTTGTGTCCACTTTGAAAAGGGCAGCAAAGTCAATAGACATTTATATGTGATGGTAACAGTTAAATTATCTGGAGATAAATAACATGAATCATCATTGCAGGGCAAGCAAATAACGTCGAGGTAAAATTCTACATGCATGACAGTTCCAATGGTCATTGAGATCCTACTTGCTTAATCCAGTTTGTCGAAAAATAAAGCCACACTGAAATGCAACCTCTGTGCATGTGATTATTGTGTTCCAGATCAATGGTAAAAATGAGATTGCCTTGGGCGGGCATGGTCACTTACGTCTGTAATCCCAGCACCTTCTAAGTCTCCAGCGAGAAAGTTAGGAGCTGCTGTGGTTTGAATATATGTGTTTCCTCCAAAATTTATGTGTTAGAATCTAAACTCTAATGTAATAGTATTAAGAGGTATTAGTATCAAGAGGTGGCGACTTTAGGAAGTGATTAAGTCATGAGGGTAGAACCCTCACAAATGAGATTGGCACCCTTATGAAAAGGCTGAACTAACAAGGCCCCTTTTGCCCTTCCATCTCTGCTGCTGTGCGAGGGCACAGCATTCCAGCAACAAGGCTCCATCCTGGAAGCGAGACCAAGCCCTCACCAGACTCCAATGCCGGTGCCCGATCTTGGACTTCAAGCCTCCGGAGCTGTGAGAAATCAATCTCTCTTCTCCACAAATGACTCCATCTCTGGTATTCTGTAATAGCAGCACTAATGGACTAAGACAGGAACCAGTGTAGGAACATAAGCTCTGGGCCCAGCCTTTGAGGTGCTAAGAGGGAGCAAGGCATGCAAAGGAGGGGTCGTGGTGCCTGTGGTCAGAGGAAAATAAGTAGACTTTAAATACTCAGAAATGTGATGGTTTCAGGTTTCACATTCAGGTCAATAATTTAGTTTGAGTTCACTTTTAAAAAGATGAATATCCAATTGCTCCAGGAATATTTGTTAAAAAGATTGTTATGTCTCCACTGAATTGCCTTTGCACTTTGACACATCAATTGCCATATCTGTGTGGGTCTGTTTCTGGACTCTTCCTAAGAATAGAGATTTTTAAATTGCGTTAATTTCTATACTTATTCTTATGCCAATACCACCCTGAGCAATTGCTGTATCTTTAAAATAAGTCCTTACGTCAGGCACTGTAAGTCTCCAACTTTGTTCTTCCTTCCCAAAATTGTTTTGACTGTTCTAGGTCCTTTGCATTTCCTTATAAATTTTAGCATCAGGTAGTCATGAGTTCACTCTAACTTTTTCCTAACTTAATATATTTTGTTTCCCAAACCCTGCCTTTTCATATAGTATGTGTGTCATTGATTGCTAAGACTTTAATATGAGTTTCACTGATAGCTAAGACTTTGACATAAGTAATATCAAGGAACTTTTGAGTCCATGGTACTATGCAAAAGGCTGTGTAAGTACCATATTAATCTTTTTGATAATGTGTATTCAAAATCCAACTCACCTAGCATTTATTATCTCTTCCATGCCAGATATTTTGCATGTATGATCTCCTTCAACCCTCAGAACAGTCATAAGCGGCTATCATGGTGGCACTGCTTATCAAAGGTAATGCCACAAACCCAGCAACAGTAAGTCTGTGTCTTGCAAAGCTGGCCCGAACAACTCAGGCTAGGGGATTCCCAAGGTGGAAATGAACCTTTACAGAGCCAGTAGATGGCTTTCAACCATCCTCCCCCTGCTCTTCTGCCTGTCCTCTGGCTGTTGCAGACGGGTTGGCCTTTGTCAGGATGGTGCCCATGACCCTGGCCACACAGGCAGCATATCTCACCTGTGTCCCCAAACCTCTCATAATCATAATCATCTAGGAAGCTTCTGGCAAAATAAAATGTAAAAAGAAACGGATTCCTGGGCCTCAGACCAAATCTATTAAGTGTGAATTTCTAAGGATGGAATACCCAATCCTAACCTAACTCCGGTACTGAAGGGGAAATATTGCTATAAGGGATATTAAGTCAAACTAAAAAACTTAAGATAGGGACAGTAAATCAGATAAAAGTAAATACACACTTATTTAGTTGGTCATTGTACTGTGGTTATATAAGAGGATAGTCCTATTCTTAGGAAATACACATTGTAATATTAAGGTCACCATTAAATGGTTTAGGAAAAGAAGGAAAGAGAGAAGAGAGAGGATGTGCAAATAATTTAGCAAATGGAGTAAAATATTTTTAAAAGATGAACCTATGTATAAAGGTTCTTTGTACTATTTTGTTTTAGCAAACTTGAAATTATTTCCAAACAATTTTAAAATTAATTTCATGTTAATTTTAACACCCCTTTGCATCAGTCAAGCTCTTCACTCTGAATAAACTCAGAATCCCTGGGAAATGTTCTCCATCCTAAAGGAATTAAACGGAACCACAAGTTCCTGTGCAATACACTTGTATAAATAGAACAGTGTGAGGTTACTAAGCAACTCAAGGCACCTTGCACTCTATTTAAAGGCTAAGTCAGGTTTTCCTTTTTAAAACCTATTTAAATAGAAACCCAACTGTTTTATGCGCTTTGATTCTTTTTTCTTATTTTCAAATCCTCCAGAATTCTTCCCGAGGGCTGATTTGCAGATGCACATCTCATAAAAACCACCAATATTTACTAAGCGACTACTCTGTGTAGGAGATCGTGCAAGGCGCTGGGAATACAAGGCCTCTTAACAGTCCGGCGTGCACACTCTGTGAGGAGACCTGCTCATAGGGCCTGCTCGCCCGCCTGGACAGTCAGGCCTGGAGGACAGGGACAGGAGTGCAGACACACACACACACACACACACACACGCACACACACACCCCATCGGAGAGTAAACTTGTGCAGGGCTCGGAGGACCAGCACGCTCCTTCATTTACTAGAAAATCCTGGAACGGCCTTGGCAGCTCAGGAAGAAGCCCGGCCTAGAGTACCGCAGGTGGGACCCGGGAGCAGACAAAGACCAGCGCTCCCTGCGCATGCGCCAGGCTCTGAGCTAATTCCTCCCGCCTGATGGTCACCAGCCCTGTCTCATTGGAACACGTTTTGGGGACCAGGTCTCAAAGCTGATGGGTGGGTGGGGGAGCTGGAATTTCAGCTTCTCTCTATCTGACCTCGACAGTCATGGCTTGGTTTTCTCTTATTTTTATTTTAAGAATTATCCTAAATATGCCACCATGAATATTTAACATAAAACTTAAAAGTTAAGCAGCATCAATTTCCTCCTTCCAAACAAAGCGAGGACCTTAGAACACAGTCAGAACACAAATCTCGAAAATCGGTCTATTGTTGTCTGATTTTTTTTTTTTTTTTTTTTTTTTTTTTTTTTTTTTTTTTGACAGAACCTCGCTTCCTTGCCAAAACTGGAGCGCAATCTCGGCTCACTGCAACCTCTGCCTCCCAGGTTCAAGAGACTTTCATGTCTCAGCCTCCAGAGTAGCTGGGATTACAGATGCGCACCACCATGCCCAGCTAATCTTTGTATTTTCAGTAGAAATGGGGTTTTATCATGTTAGCCAGGCTGGTCTCAAACTCCTGGCCTCAAGTGATCCTCCTGCCTTGGCCTCACAAAGTGCTGGGGTTACAGGTGTGAGCCACCACACCTGGCCTCCATATAAATTTTAAAATCAGCTTGTCAGTTTCAAAAAAAAAAAAAAACTGAATGCATTTCTATTGAGATTGTGTTGAATCTATGGATCAATTGGGGAGAATCGACATCTTAAACGTACTGCATCTTCCAATTCATGATCATGATATAATCTCTCTCTTCATTTATTTCATCTTAATTTGTCTCAGCAATGTTTTATGGTTTTCAATGTAAAGGTTTTGCATCTATTTTGTTGAATTTTGTTGAGCATTTCATATTTTTACACTCTTACATTTCAATTTCTAATTCGCGAAAATAAGTGCATTTGATTGTTATATATTGACCTTATATCTCATGTATAAGTTCTAGAAATTTTTATACATTACTTCAAATTTAAAACTTTTTTTGCTTTCCAACCTACATGCTTTCTTTTTTCTTGTCACCTTGTGCAGGCTTGGACTCACATTATGATGTTGAATAGAACAGCCATCATTGACTTATTCCTAATCTTAGGGGAAAAGCATTGTCTTTCACCATTTAGTATAATGTCAACTGTAGGTTTCCAGCATGTGTCTTTACTAAGTTGAGGAAGTTTCCTTTTATCCTTAGTTTGCTGGAAGTATTATCCTTTTTATAGATGGTTGAATTCAGTTGCTAAAATTTTGTTAAGACTTTTATATCCACATACATGAAGGATATTAGCCTGTAGTTTTCTTTTCTTGTAATTTTGTTTTCTGGCTGTATGTCATGGTAACTTGGGGCTCTGAAAAATGCACTGGGAACTGTTCCCTATTCTTTCTTTGCCTGGAGAAATTTATACAAAATTGACATTGATTTTTTTTCTTAAATTATGGTACATAATTTAATTATTTCTTCATATTTTTACTGTCTCCTCTCCTCCTCATACTTTATGACACATATGTAGACCACTTGATATTATCCCACAACTCATTGAAACTTATTTTTTTAGTCTTTTTTCTCTCTGTGCCTCGTTTTGGATACTTTCTTGTGCTATGTTTTCAGGATTATTATTCTTTTCTTCTGCAGTGTTTAAACTGCTGTTAAGCCAATCAAGTGCGTATTCATTTCTGATTATATTTCTTTTATCTCTAGTCATTCATTTTGAGTCTTTCTGAATATCATTTATTTCTCTTTTCATTATGTTCATGTTTTCCTCTACTCTCTTGAGCATTTGGAGCACATTCTAGTAGTCGTTTTAACCTCCTTGTCTGTTAATACTCTCTTTTTGTCATTTCTGGGTTTGTTTTCCTTGAATGATTTTTCTCACAATTGCGGGTCATTTTTTTTGTTTTGCTTCTTTTCATGCTGTATGATTTTTAATTGGATGTTAGACATTGCGCGTTTTCTATTTCATTGTATTCCTTTAGAGGAAGTTGGCACACAGGTTACTTAGGAACAGCAATCCTTCCGAACCTTATTTTTAAGCTTTGTTAGGGCAGGCCCAGGGCAAGCCTTTAGTCCTAATTTAGCCCCACAACTGAGTGTCATTTTCAAAAACTCCATCTGATTGTCCATGTATTATGAGGTCTCTCTGTCCTACTGGTGGGAACACAGACTCTTCTCAGCTCTGTGTGAGCTCTGGGGATTGAGTGTTCAGCCTGCTGCCCTTCAGCTTCATGGAGGTTCACTCCATGTGTCCACAAACCAGTATTCACCAAAGATTGCAAGGGATGCTTCTTTAGATTTTACGAGTTAGTTCCATAAAGGTCCTAAAATTCTAGCTGCTTTGGTCTTTACAAATGCTAATATGTTTTTCCTCAACTAAGCAGAATCACTAGTGTCTGCACTGTGACCTGGACCCTGCCTCCAGGTAGTCAGCCAGGACAATCCTTTCAGGAATTGCATTCCCGCACTGCCTGTTGTCCAATGTCTGGAAGAGCTGTTTTACAGGTTTTGTCCAATTTTCTAGTTGTTTACAGTAGGGAACTATGACAGACAGACTCTAGAGTGGCCCCAGGACCATCATATCCTGTTGTCCCCCTATAGCATGTATTATCTCCCCTTGAGTGTGGACAGGCCCTGGGACTTTTTTCTAACTAATAGAATTTGGGAAAGGCAGTGGGTTGTATGTGATTATGTTACATAAGATTGTAATCCTCATCTTGGGTGGAGTCACTCTTCTTTGATGGTTTTGAAGAAGCAAGTGGCCTTGGTGTGAGCTGCCAGTTGGAGAGAACCACATGCCAAGGAGCTGAGCATGGCCACAGCCAGCAAGGAAAGGAAGCGCTCAAACCAGCACCCTGCAAGAAACCGGACTCTTCCAATAACATGTGAGTTTGGAACTGGATCCCTCTCCAAACTTCAGATGAGCCCACTGCCCTGGCCAATATCTTGACTGCAGCTTTGTGAAACCCTAAAGCAGTAAAACCAGCTAAGGTATGCCCAGACCTGACCCACGGGAACTGTGATGTAATAAATGTGTGTTGTTTAACTTGCTCAGTGTGCAGTGCTATTGTTAATGCTGCAAGAGAGAACTAATACAGAAGGCAGTTCCCATAACAGTTAATACTTCAGGGGCAGAAGCAGAAATCCTGCTCTACGAGTCCATAAACATATTGCTTTCTATAGAAGAGATCATGAGTGTCATTAAAATAAAAACAAATGTAAGAGAATGAGTGATGGCTGCTCCAGACATCAAGATCCTTTACAAGGTGGGGATTAAGAACATCCTGACTTGAGTTTAAATGCTGGCCTTGCCCCTGGGGACTTGCTACTCCTTACCTCTCATGGTTGTTGTTTCTTCATCTGTACAGTGAGACTAACACCTGAATCACAGCATTCCTGCAGGGTGATGGGCCAGTGCAAGTAGAGTGCTTGCCACAGTGCCAAGCACAGAAGAGTTCAAGACATTTAGGTGCTATATTTGTTATTTCAGTGAAGTGAGCAAGATTAAATAACACTTTCATAACCTCTAGTGACCAATACCAGGGCCAGTGGCGTGATGTCTCACGACTGTAATTCCAGCACTTTGGGAGTCTGAGGCAGGCAAAACGCTTGAGCCCAGGAGTTTGAGACCAGCCTGGGCAGCATAAGGAGACTCCATCTCTGAAAAAAAAAAAAAAAATAGAACGGTCAGAACAGATCCTGAAGAACATTCTGAAACAGCCATGCAGCAAATATTTACCAAACTGTACTTTGTACAGGACTTCAATAAATACTCTGGTGAATAAATTAGATGTGGTCTCCAATCCCATGATGCTTACGATCTTGTGTGGAAAACATTAGATAGGTAGATACATAGATAAGAATGTGATTGGTTCGGTTGAGGAATCCTACTGTAATACATATATTAATTAATACTATTTTTCTGGAAACTATTCTTATATTAATTTGCTTAATCAAAGTCCTCCTTTCTCTGGAGTGCCCTTAATGACCTTTCAGTCTGATTCCATGTTTTTCGGTCACTTTTAATGATTAAAACAACCTCGTCAACGTGTCGATCTCCTACTCAATTAAAATTACTCTTTCAGTACAAGTTTCAGTTAGACAGGAGAAATCAGATTTAGTGATCTACTGCACAGCATCATGACTATAGTTAATAATAATCTGTTGTATATTTCAAAATTGGTAAAAGAGTAGATCTTAAATGTTCTCAAAACAAAAGAAATAAGCAGGGGAGGTGATGGATATGTTAATTTGCTTGATTTAATCTCTCTACAATTTATAACCATATCAAAACATCACTGTGTGCCCCATAAATATATAGTTATTGTTTGTCAGTTGAAAATAATAAACAAGGCCGGGTGTGGTGGCTCACGCCTGTAATCCCAGCACTTTGGGAGGCCAAGGCGGGTGGATCACCTGAGGCCAGAAGTTCAAGACCAGCCTGGCCAACATGGTGAAACCCTGTCTCTACTAAAAGTAGAAAAATTAGCCAAGTGTGGTGGCGGGTATCTGTAATGCCAGCTACTTAGGAGGCTGAGGCAGGAGAATCGCTTGAACCTGGGAGGTGAAGATTGAAGTGAGCTGAGATTACCCCATTGCACTCCAGCCTGGGAGATAAAGTGAGACTCCATCTAAAAAAATTAAAAATAATAATAATAAATAAGTAAATACATGTCTAAAAATGACTCTCTCTTCTCCGCAGCATTCACTCCTGTTGCATGGGGCGCTGCTGTCACCAGGAGCAGAGAGGCTCTGCTTTGCCTCTCACACACCTCTGCTTGCCCCTTTGCAGTTGGAAAAAGGATGAAGAAGAAGATGCTATTTCCCTGCATGATTCTGTACCTGCTGAGTTTACCAAGTTGGCTATAACTGCTAATCCAGTATATAAGCAAGAACATGGTGAGAATGAGGCTGCTGCTGTGTTATTATTGATTATGATTGTCTAAAATTAGTTCCTTGTGTGTAGAATTGATGAGGATGGGACCTGCACCAGACCCACTGACAGCTGAATTCCAAGCCGCCCTCTAATGTCTGAGAGGTAACTGGCAAGAGCTGGTGTGTCTTTCAGCTGGCCCCACCTGGTGGCATCGTGCAAAAATTCTCAAATGTGTCTCCTTACTTTTCCCACGCTGAGATGCTCTCCAGTAAACCTACAGCCTCCAGTCTCACCCGCTCCCCAGCCAAGTCCCTCTCCCTAAGGGAAATCTGGCTCGTCCTACGCTGTCTGACAACGGCCTGTCACTCCATCTCTCACCATGCACTTTCCCCGGGTCCAGCTGCCAAAGGGCAGATCAGCCAGCACCACAGCTCAGGGAACATCCAAATAGGAACATCCAAATGGATCGCCACTATCCCCTGCTTCCAGCACCCACACATTTTGGAGCCTCATCTAACTCGGCTTTAGGGAGGGGAGCTGGTTGAGGGAGCCCTTCATCTGTCCTATGGGCCTGCCTCTTTTCATAAATACTGCAGTCTCCCTCAAGGTCACTTGTCTCCTGTGACCTCTCACAGCCCCCGTTTTCGTCTCTTAATAGTAAAGAGTGAAGCATGTACCCTTCCTGATTGCCAAGGTAGAGGAAGAGATGCTAGAGCTGCTCTGTCATGGGCTTTGCACAGCCTCAGCCTGGAAGTGACATTCGCCACTGCCCCTCAGCCTACTCTGTGTGCCCTCTTCAACCTGGGAGGGCTGGCAGGGGCAGCCTTCAAGGGCCCAGAGGGGAGAGCAGTGTCCACCTCGCAAAGGACAGGAAGGTGCTTGCTTCATGGTAATGGCCCTGAACCTTTCCAATTTAGGTGGCATTTAATGGTATCCTTAAATTCAAATCACAATTTCCAGCATTCTAGAATAGTTCTACACCTCTTACTGGGATGCGAGATGTGTGTCAACATAGTTGCAATCTTTTTCAGAAATGCGGATTGCCTGTTTTCCTTTGCTTTGGTTGTAGGTGATTCCCCTTAATATGAGGGTTCTCAGTGTCCTGCCAGGTAAGGTTCGTCCCATCCTCTGTTGATGAAAATGCCCAGATGTGCACCAGGGATTGGGAGCAAGCACAGGAGGCAGACCCCAGAAAGCATAGAAAAAGGCAAGGACTTGAGATCCAGAGAAATAGACAGAACAAGGAAAGCATGGATGGTGGAGCACCCTTTCCACATCCACGGCCAGTGAAGCACCTCCTCCCATAGCTGCCGGCCAACATGGGGCTTCATGCCCCTAAAGGGTCCATCAGCCCATCAGAGAATGAACCAGCCATAAAAAGATCCTGGTCAACAATCTTTTATTTTCCTTAATTCATGGCTTTTCCACACCATCAATTTTCCTAGGGAACCATGGCCTGGGAAGCATACAAGTGGGCATTGCTTCTGAAGCAGCTGATCACTTCCAGTGGGAGTTAGGTAGGAGCTCTTGGGCAGTGCCTTGGACCTTTGGAGCATGGTTTTTTTGGTAACAGATGCTACTAGTGTTATGATCCTTGGCCTGGTGTGGACCAAACCCAGACCCTTAAATAATGGAATTCCCAAGGAATTGTTTTCCCACTTTTACCTTTAGTAAAAATAGTAAAGCTGTTATTGTCTGAGAGGTTAGGTGACGTGGAGGTTTACTAGGACAAAAATAAGACAGAGAGAGCAAGAAGGGCAGGGACTTCAAACTGAATTGATGTTGAGACTTCTGAGCTGATGGGAACACTGACATCTCCTTACTATTAGCAAGGGTATGCAGAGCGGGGCCCTGGTAGAGCTTCCTGCAACAATTTATGAATCACCCTGACTCTCATTTAGTGGCCCCACAGCTCTGTGTGATTATACGTAGCATAGCCTCAGCAGTAACCTCTTGACAAACTTGAAATATGTGTTGAAACCTGATTTTTAAAAATTGACGTGTAATTGTACATATTTATGGGGTACACACATAGCAAGTTTCAATGCATATGCAGGTAAAGTGACCAAATCAGGGTTATTAGCATATCCAGCACCTCAAACATTTGTCATTTGTTTGTGTTGGAAACATTCAAAATCCTCTCCTCTTGCTCTTTCAAAATACATAATAAATTATTGTTAACTATAGTCACCTTACAGTGCTATCGAATACTAGAATGTATTTCTCCTATCTAGCTGTAATTTTGCATCCTTTAACTAATCCCTTCCTATCCACCATCTACCCTCCCCTTCCCAGCCTCTGGTAACCACTATTCTACTCTCTAGCTCGATGAACTCAACTTTTGAAGCTTCTGCATATGAGTGAGAACATGTGGTATGCAACTGTGCCTGGCTCATTTCACTTAACATAGTGTCTTCCAGGCTCATCCCTGTTGCTGAGAATCACAGGATTTTATTTTTATGGCTGATTAATATTCCATTGTATACATATATACCTGTTTTAGTTTACTTTTCATTTTAAATTTTTTTACTTTTAATTTTAAAAGTGGGTGTATATATTTATGGAGTACATGAGACATTTCAATACAGGCATACAATGCCTAATAATTACATCAGGGTAAATGAGGTATTTATTATCTCAAGCATTTATCATTTCTTTGTGTTACAAACATTTCAATTATATTCTTTTAGTTACTATTTAAAGTATAACAAATTACCATTGTCTGTAGTCACCCTGCTGTGCTATCAAATACTAGACCTTATTCATTCTACGTATAACTTTGTGCCCATTAATCATCCCACTTTTCCCCCAACACCTCTCACAACTACCCTTCCCAGCCTCTATCTATTCAGATCATTTGTCTATTTTTTAATCAGATCATTAGATGTTTTCCTAATGAGTTGTTTGAGCTCCTTAATATATTCTGGTTATTAATCATTTGTCAGATGGATAGTTTGCAAATATTTTCTTCCATTCTGTGGGTTGTCTCTTCACATTGTCAATTGTTTCCTTTGCTGTGCGGAAGCTTTTTAATTGGCTGTGATCCCATTTATCCATTTTTACTTTGGTTGCCTGAGCTTATAGGGTATTATTACTCAAGAAATTTTGCCCAGATCAATGTCCTGGAGAGTTCCCCCAGTGTCATCTGGGAGTAATTTCATAGTTTGAAGTCTTAGATTTAAGTTTTTAATCCAGTTTGATCTGGTTTTGTATATGATTAGAAATAGGTTCTAGTTTCATTCTTCTGCATATAGAGATCCAGTTTTCCCAGAACCATTCACTAAAGAGACTGTCCTTTCACCAATATGTTCTTGGCACCTTTGTCAAAAATGAGTTTACTGTAGATGTACAGATTTATTTTGGGGTTCTGTATTCTGTTCCATTGGTCTATATGTTTGTTTTTATGCCAGTACCATGTTATTTGGGTTACTATAGCTCTGCAGTATATATTTGAAGTTATCTAATTTGAAGTTAGATAATGTGATTCCTCCAGTTTTGTCCTTTTTCTCAGATATCTTTGGCTATTCTGGGTCTTTTTTTTTTTTTTTTTTTTTTNGTTGTTTGTTTTCTGTTTTTTTTTTTTTTTTTGATTCCATATAAATTTTATGATTATTTTTTCTATTTCTGAGAAGAATGAATGTCACTGGTATTTTGGTAGACATTCCATTGAACCTGTAGATTGGAGTAGCATGGACATTTTAACAATATGATTCTTCCAGTCCATGAACATGGGATATCTTTTCATTGTTTTGTGTCCTCTTCAATTTCTTTCATCAATGTTTTATGGTTTTCACTGTAGAGATCATTCACTCATTTGGTTAAGTTTATTCCTAGGTATCTTATTTTATTTGAAGCTATTGTAAATGGAATTACTGCTTGATTTGTTTTTCAGATTGTTGCTGTTGGCATATAGAAATGCTACTGATTTTTTGTATGTTGATTTTGTATCCTATAACTTTACTGAATTTGTTTATCAGTTCTAATAGGCTTCTAGTGGAGTCTTTAGGTTTTTCCAACTCTAAGATCATATAAACTGCTAATAAGGATAATTTGACTTCTTCCTTTCCAATTTGGATGCCCTTTATTTATTTCTCTTGTCTGATTGCATCAGATAGGCCTTCTAGTACTATGTTGAGTAACAGCTGTGAAAGTGGGCCTCCTTGTCTTGTTCCAGATCTTAAAGGAAAGGCTTTCAGTTTTTGCGCATTCAGTGTGACACTAGCTGTGTGTCTGTCGAATATGGATTTTATTATGTTGAGGTATGTTCCTTTTAAACCCAGTTTTTTGAGGGTTTTTATAATGAGTTTTATCAAATGCTTTTTCAGCATCAACTGAAATGATCATATGGTTTCTGTCCTTCAATCTGTTAATACAATGTATCACATTGATTGATTTGTGTATGTTAAACCTTGCCTGCATTTCTGGGATAAATCCCACTTGGTCATGATGAATGATCTTAATAATGTGTTCTTGATTAAGTTTGCTAGGATTTTGTTGAGGATTTTTGTATCAATTTTCATTAGGGATATTGGCCTGTAATTCCATTTTGTTTGTTTGTTTGTTTTTTTATTGTTGTTTTTGTTTTTTGATGTATCTTTGTCTGGTTTTGTTATCAGGGTACTACTGGCCTCAGAGAGTGAGTTTAGAAATATTCTTTCCTCAAGGTGGTGTGCCCAAGATGGCTGAATAGGAACACCTCCAGCCTCTAGCTCCCAGTGTGAACGACAAAGAAGAAGGGTGATTTCTGCATTTTCAACCATGGTACCGGGTTCATCTCACTGGGGCGTGTTGGACAGTTGGCGCTGGTCCGCTCACCTGGTAAGTGCAAGGGGGAAGGGAATTCCTTTTCTTAGCCAAAGGAAATTGAGACACACAACTCCTAGAAAATCGGGTAACTCCCACCCTAATACTGCACTTTACCAAGGGTCTTGGCAAACGGCACACCAGGAGATTATATCCCACACCTGGCCCAGAGGGTCCCACGCCCACGGAGTCTCCCTCATTGCTAGCACAACAGTCTGAGATCTAACTGCAAGGTGGCAGCGAGGCTGGGGGAGGGGTGCCCACCATTGCTGAGGCTTAAGTAGGTAAACAAAGCCACCAGGAAGCTCGAATTGGGTGGAGCCCACCACAGCTCAAGGAGGCCGGCCTGCCTCTGTAGACTCCTCCTCTGGGGACAGGTCATAGCTAAACAAAAAGCAGCAGAAACCTCGGCAGAGGTAAAGGACCCTGTCTGACAGCTTTGAAGAGAGCAGTAGATCTCCCAGCATGGAGGTTGAGATCTGAGAATGGACAGACTGCCTGCTCAAGTGGGTCCCTGACCCCTGAGTAGCCTAACTGGGAGACATTCCCCACTAGGTGTAGACTGACACCTCACACCTCACACCTCACACACAGGGTACACCCCTGAGACGAAGCTTCCAGAGCAAGAATCAGACAGCAACACTCGCTGTTCAGCAATATTCTATCTTTTGCGGCCTCCGCTGCTGATACCCAGGCAAACAACGTCTGGAGTGGACCTCAAGCAAAACTCCAACAAACCTGAAGCAGAGGGTCCTGACTGTTAGAAGGAAAACTAATAAGCAGGAAGGACACCCACACCAAAACCCCATCAGTACGTCACCATATTCAAAGACCAGAGGCAGATGAAACCACAAAGATGGGGAAAAAGCAGTGCAGAAAAGCTGGAAATTCAAAAAATCAGAGCACATCTCCCCCTCCAAAGGAATACAGCTCATTGCCAGCAATGGAACAAAGTTGGATGGAGAATGACTTTGACGAGTTGAGAAAAGAAAGCTTCAGTTGATCAAACTTCTCAGAGCTAAAGGAGGAACTAGGCAACCAGTGCAAAGAAACTAAAAACCTTGAAAAAAGAATGGATGAATGGGTAACTAGAATAATCAAAGCAGAGAATACCTTAAAAGAACTGATAGAGATGAAAACCATAACATGAGAACTACGTGACAAATGCACAAGCTTCAGTAACCGACTCGATCAACTGGAAGAAAGAGTATCAGCGATTGAAGATCAAATGAATG
Organism: Rhinopithecus bieti; assembly: GCF_001698545.2. Lineage (NCBI taxonomy): Eukaryota > Metazoa > Chordata > Mammalia > Primates > Cercopithecidae > Rhinopithecus > Rhinopithecus bieti. Next base: position 219,821 of record NW_016816823.1, read on the forward strand.
AAATGAAGCAAGAAGAGAAGTGTAGAGAAAAAAAGAGTAAAAAGAAATGAACAAAGCCTCCAAGAAATATGGGATTATGTGAAAAGAACAAATCTACGTCTGCGATGTCTCCCTGAAAGTGATGGGGAGAATGGGACCAAGTTAGAAAACACTCTGCAGGATATCATCCAGGAGAACTTCCCCAACCTAGTAAGGCAGGCCAACATTCAAATTCAGGAAATACAGAGAACGCCACAAAGATACTCCTCCAGAAGAGCAACTCCAAGACACATAATTGTCAGATTCACCAAAGTTGAAATAAAGGAAAAAATGTTAAGGGCAGCCAGAAAGAAAGGTCGGGTTATACACAAAGGGAAGCCCATCAGACTAACAGCAGATCTCTCGGCAGAAACTCTACAAGCCAGAAGAGAGTGGGGGCCAATATTCAACGTTCTTAAAGAAAAGAATTTTAAACCCAGAATTTCATATCCAGCCAAACTAAGTTTCATAAGTGAAGGAGAAATAAAATCCTTTACAGATAAGCAAATGCTTAGAGATTTTGTCACCACCAGGCCTGCCTTACAAGAGACCCTGAAGGAAGCCCTAAACATGGAAAGGAACAACCGGTACCAGCCATTGCAAAAACATGCCAAAATGTAAAGACCATCGAGGCTAGGAAGAAACTGCATCAACTAACGAGCAAAATAACCAGTTAATATCATAATGGCAGGATCAAGTTCACACATAACAATATTAACCTTAAATGTAAATGGACTAAATGCTCCAATTAAAAGACACAGACTGGCAAACTGGATAAAGAGTCAAGACCCATCAGTCTGCTGTATTCAGGAGACCCATCTCACATGCAGAGACATACATAGGCTCAAAATAAAGGGATGGAGGAAGATCTACCAAGCAAATGGAGAACAAAAAAAAAAGCAGGGGTTGCAATCCTAGTCTCTGATAAAACAGACTTTAAACCATCAAAGATCAAAAGAGACAAAGAAGGCCATTACATAATGGTAAAGGGATCAATTCAACAGGAAGAGCTAACTATCCTAAATATATATGCACCCAATACAGGAGCACCCAGATTCATAAAGCAAGTCCTTAGAGACTTACAAAGAGACTTAGACTCCCATACAATAATAATGGGAGACTTCAACACTCCACTGTCAACATTAGACAGATCAACGAGACAGAAAGTTAACAAAGATATCCAGGAATTGAACTCATCTCTGCACCAAGCAGACCTAATAGACATCGACAGAACTCTCTACCCCAAATCAACAGATACACATTCTTCTCAGCACCACATTGCAATTATTCCAAAATTGCATTAAAAAATCAGGAAACAACAGGTGCTAGAGAGGATGTGGAGAAATAGGAACACTTTTACGCTGTTGGTGTGACTGTAAACTAGTTCAACCATTGTGGAAAACAGTGTGGCGATTCCTCAAGGATCTAGAACTAGAAATACCATTTGATCCAGCCATCCCATTACTGGGGATATACCCAAAGGATTGTAAGTCATGCTGCTACAAAGACACATGCACACGTATGTTTATTGCGGCACTATTCACAAAGACTTAGAATCAACCCAAATGTCCATCAGTGACAACTGGATTAAGAAAATGTGATACATATACACCATGGAATACTATGCAGCCATAAAAAAGGATGAGTTCGTGTCCTTTGTAGGGACATGGATGCAGCTGGAAACCATCATCCTCAGCAAACTATCGCAAGAACAGAAAACCAAACACCGCATGTTCTCACTCATAGGTGGGAATTGAACAATGAGATCACTTGGACACAGGAAGGGGATCATCACACACCGGGACCTATTGTGGGGAGTGGGGGAAGGGATAGCATTAGGAGATATACCTGATGTAAATGACAAGTTAATGGGTGCAGCACACCAACATGGCACATGTATACATATGTAACAAACCTGCATGTTGTGCATATGTACCCTAGAACTTAAAGGATAACAAAAAAATAATAATAATTTTTAAAAAAGAAATATTCTCTCCTCCTCTGCTTTTTGGAATAGTTTGCATAAAATTGGTACTAGTTCTTCTTTAAATGTTTGGTAAAATTTGGCAGTGAAGCCATCAGGTCCCAGGCCTTTCTTTGCTGAGAGACTTTTTATTATGGCTCCAATCTCATTACTTGCTATTGGTCTGTTCAAGTTTTGAATTTCTTCTTTATTCAATTTTGAAGATTGAATGTGTCTAGGAGTTCATCCGTTTTTCCAGGTTTTCCAATTTATTGGCATATAGTTGCTCATTGTAGTCTCTAATGATCCTTTGAATTTCTGTGGCATCCATTATAATGTCTCATTTTTCATGTCTGATTTCATTTCGGTATTCTCTCTTTTTTTCTTAGTCTGGCTAAAGGTTTGTCCATTTTGTTTATCTTTTAAAAAAATAACTTTTCATTTTTTTCATCTTTTGGGTTTATTGCATTTAAATTTCATTTATTTCTCTTCTGGTCTTTACTATTTCTTTTTTTCCACTGATTTTGGGTTCAATTTGCTCTTGCTTTTCTAGTTCTTTAAGATGCATTGTTAGGTTGTCTATTTGAAGTTTGTCTGCTTTTTGATGTAGGCACTTATTGCTATAAACTTTCCTCTTATGACTGCTTTTGCTGTATCCCATAGGGTTTGGTATGTTGTGTTTCCATTTTCATTTGTTTTAAGAAATTTTTGAATTTTCTTCTTAATTTCTTTTTTGACCCTTTGGTCATTCAGGAGCATACTGTTAAACTTCAGTGTGTTTGTGTAGTTTCCCAAGTTTCTTTCTCTCTCTCTCTTTTTTTTTTTTTTTAAGAGTCTCACTCTGTCACCCAGGCTAGAGTACAGTGGCACAATCTCAGCTCACTGCAACCTCCGCCTCTGAGGCTCAAGTGATTCTTCTACCTCAGCCTCCTGAATAGCTGGGATTACACGTGCCCATGACCACACCTGGCTAACTTTTGTATTTTTAGTAGAGACAGGGTTTCACCACGTTGGCCAGGCAGGTCTCAAACTCCTGACCTCAAGTGATCCGACTGCCTTGGCCTCCCAACGTGCTGGGATTACAGGCATGAGCCATCACACCTGGCCTTTTTTTATGATTTCTACTTTTATTCCATTGAGGTCAGAGAAGATACTTCTCTGAACTTCAGTTTATTTGAATGTCTTAAGACTTGTTTTGTGGCCTGACATGTGGTCTATCATTGAGAATGGTCCATATACGCAGGAGAAGAATGTGTATTCTGCAGTTATTGGATGAAATGTTCTGTAAATATTGATTAGGTCCATTTAGTCTATAGTGCAGAAGAAGAAACAGTATCTGATATTTTTTCATCTGCACTATAGACCAACTGGACCTAATACTGCAGATTGAGAAGCTGATGTTTCTTTGTCGATTTTCTGTATGGGCAATCTGTCTAATGCTGAAAGTGGAGTGTTGAAATCTCTAGATATTATTGTACCAGGGTCTATCTCTCTCTTTATCTCTGATAATTTTTGCCTCCATCTGGTGTCCCCTCCTTCCCCATGCTGTGCTCACGGTTGTGTGTAAACGAGCATTCCAGAATGGAATCCAGGCCAGTGATGGGGGGATTGTCCTCGAGGAAGGCATCGGAGTCACACCTGCCAAGGACAGTATGTGTCCTCTTTGCATAAAAGGATGTTAAGAGCCTAGTCCAGTGAAACGTTTAACGTTGATGGGTTATATTCCCCTAACCTGAAATGTACCACTGAGTTGCTCCCCAGAAACCTGGGAATTGATTTTCCTCAGTATAAGTGCGCTTTGTAAAAGACTTCAAAAGTTCAGACCAGTATTTTAAAAAACAAAGTCTCCAGCCTGGAGACTCACAGCCCCTGCCCAGCAGGGGCATTCAGGGAGCACCCTTCTTGGGGCCACCTGTTGGTGACAGGCTTGGGGAAAGCAGGCAGGGCCTGTGGAATCTGCTTCTAGGGCACCAGCATCAGCTTCTGAGTGTGCTCACAAGGGGACTCAGTCTTCCGAGGCCCAGGGTGGGTGCAGTCATCTTCAGGGTGAGCTGATGTGCTAGACCCATGCCCATTGCAGGGCTCTCCTTCTAGAACCCCTTCCTCCTGCACACCCACACTTCACTCTCCTAACCCCTGGCTCCCCAGCAAGCCACCCTGACAGAGAAACCAAGGAGGAGGTACTTTAGGGGAGCCCAACAGACCCAGACAGGCAGACTCACACTGAAAATCCTGTGGGATTTCTTGCCGGAGATGAATACAGCATGTACTGAATGATTATAAGCATCATCACAGAATAGTGATTTCATCTGACTTGCTGCCAACATAGGCTTGCTGGGGAAGGGCTGGAGAGCACATTGACGTTCCCTTTAAGTAGGAATTGTTTTGGTGCTTTTCTTACACTGGCAATGGTGTACATCCCAATCCAGGCCTCGCACAGAACCCTGACAGAGCGCCCGGTTCCTTCCAGTCCTCCAAGGTCTTGGGAAGTCACCCTCTGCGCCACCCCAGAGGGGTGATCCACAGAGGGGCTTGTGGATCCAGCTATACTGCCTTGGGCTTCTTTGCTGGTGGAATCCTGCTATGTTCAGGCACCTCCGCTCCTCCACCTGCTTCAGAGGAAGGTGGTGCTTGGCCAGATCCCGACTGATATGGTTTGAACGTGTGTGCCCCTCAAATCTCATGCTGAACTGTGATCCCCAACGTTGGAGGTGGGCCCAATGGAAGGTGTCTGGGTCGGGGTTGCAGGGGGTGGGTCCCTCATGAATGGGATAGTGCTGTCCTCTTGGTAATAAGTGAGTTCTTCCTCTACTAGTTACCGTGAGAGCTGATTGTTAAAAGGAGTCTGACACCTCCTCTCTCTCTCGGACACTCTCTTGCCATGTGACACACCTGCTCCCTGTTTGCCTTCCACCAGGAGTAAAAGCTTCCTGAGGCCTCACCAAAAGCTGAGGAGATGCTGGTGCCTTCAGAACTTGCCTGTATAGACTGCAGGCAAGTCTATACTTGCCTGTATAGACTCAGAGCCAAATAAAACTCTTCTCTTTATAAATTATCCAGCTTCTGATATTCCTTTATGGTAACACAAAACAGATTAACCCACCAACTGTAAAAGCGTGCAAGGCCATCCTATTTAACCTCACTGTCCTGCCATTGACCGCGCACTGCTTTCCGCCCATGAGAAGCAAGTGGGTGGCTATAGGGACCTGTAGATAAAAGACGTGGAGAGAGGCTGAGGCCTGGTGTCTGGGCCAGAGGGGAGCTGGCTGCAGCACACAGTCACAGGGCTGTGGGCCCAAGTGAGAGTCCGGAGACTGACATACCTGGGCTTCTTGTAGGGGACTCAGTTATTGTCTTTAAGTTACTTTCAGTCAAGTTTCCTACTGCTTGCAGCCAAAAGTATCTTAAAGATACACTTATGTAAGACTTAAAGGACTAGAGCTCATCACTCAACACTAAACACTCTGCAGGCCAAAGCTGTTATAACAAACCCAAAATTCCAATTCTGTTTACTATAGCCTTACCGATAATGAATTGTATAATAAAAAGCGAGATGAATCATAGAATTGAAGTTCTAACCTGAATGTTTGGGTTCCCTTCATGTATTTATATGTTCATGGTCTGGTATTTTAATCAACCACTTGGATAAGGACATAAAAGTTATAGTTATTAAATACAATGCAGATTGGCCAGGTGCAGTGACTCTCACGCCTGTAACCCCAGTGCTTTGAGAGGCTGTGGAAGGAGGACAGCTTGAGGCTAGGAGTTTGAGACTAGCCTGGGCAATACAGCAAGACCGCATTTCTACAACAAAATTTTTAAAAATTAGCCAGGCATGGTGGTACACACCTGTCATCCTAGCTACTCAGAAAGCTGAGGCAGGAGGATTGTGTGAGCCCAGGAGTTTGAAACTGTAGTCAGCTATGATTGTGCCACTGCACTCCAGCCTTGGCAACAGAGCAAGACCATGTCTCAAAGAGTAAAACACTAAATAAAATAAATGGGCAAGTGGCCAAAGCTGAGAGGCATTGATTAATAAACTAATCATAGATGAAGCATTTGAAAATATGGACAGAATTTATTTGTATTTTATAATAATAATTTTCCATGAGCAAATGTAATTTATTCCACAACTATAAAGATATCTTAGTATTAGGAAATTCATAGACTAATTTAGAGGTCACCTTAGGAGATTACATTGATAAGTCAAATATGAACATCTACAGAATTATTTCAATAGATGCCACAAGAGCACAGAGAGAATTCAACATCTATCACTGATGGGGAGAAAACTCAAGAGTAGACCGGGAGCAGGTATATCCCTCCTTCACATAAATATCTCAGACCGACAGTCGTATCTTGCAGAAGAGTGAAACGCCACAGGCATCACCTTTCAAACCAAGCCCCACAAAAGATGCCCCACTAAGCAGCAAAGCCCTGTGAATTCAGACCAATGTGATAACTAGGAAGAAACATTTTAAGTGCTTGTTATTTATGTACAGAGTGTTCTTTAACCTTCACAACTCTATGACATAGGTACTGTCATTTTTCTATTTTACAGGCAATGAAGCTGAAGTCTAAGCAAATGTGACAGTATTGAATTTACAGTATGAGGCAGAGTTTACTGAGCCTAGATCTCTCTATTACTGACATAAAACAGAAGTGAATTGCATTCCTATTGGAAAGGAAATAAAACTGTCATTACTTATAGAATATGTAATTTTATACCCAGAAAAAAAAGACTAAAAACTGTTAAAGTTAATAATAATATGGTAAATGACTAGATACAGGATAACTATTTACATATAAGTATAAATAATGTTCCTATATGCTAGCAATAGTGGTTAGAAAATATAATGGAAACTCCTTTCATGACAATGACAAAAAAATTAAAATACAAGTAGAAATCACTTTAACAAGAATTTATGGAATTTTATGTTGAAATTCCAATAACTTTAGACACATTGACTAAATGCAGAGACATTCAATTTTTTTGGATGGGAAAAGTTAGCACTATAAAAGTCTTCCCAAATTAATGTACAGATTTTAAAACTCACATCAACATCTCAATGGAATCTTTTAAGACCTGAAAAAATGATTCAAATCTCATCCAGAAAAGGAACTGACAAAAAATAAAAATTCTAAAAAGTGTTAAGGGGACAAAAGTTATTACAGGTGGGCCTACCAGATCTTACAAGTTCTCATAAAACAACAATAAAGCCAGCATGGACCCAAGTAGAGGCACACGGGAGCTCTTCTTCCTCTTCTTGCTACTTTTCTGTATGTGTGAAATAACATCAAAATAAGGAACGACATTGTATCGAAGTCAATATGGGTGCCCACAGCACCTGAGTCTATTACACCAGGGGTCCCCACCCCTACCCCCGCCATGGACCACAGCCTGTTAGGAACCAGGCTGCACTGCAGGAGGTGAGCAGTGAGGGAGCAAAGCTTCATCTCTATTTACAACCACTTCCCATTGCTCATATTACTGCTTGAGCCTCACCTCCTCTCAGCTCAGGGGCAGCATTAGATTCTCACAGGAGCATGAACCCTGTTGCGAACTGTGTATGTGAGGGATGCAGGTTGCACGCTCCTTATGAGAATCTAATGCCTGATGATCTGTCACTGTCTCCCATCACCCCTAAATGAGACCGTCTAGTTTCAGGAAAACAAGCTCAGGGCTCCCACTGATTCTACATTATGGTGAATTGTAAAATTATTTCATTATGTATTATAATGTAAAAATAATGGAAATAAAGTGCACAATAAATGTAATGTGCTTGAATCATCCCAAACCATCCCTCTCCTGGCCAGTCCATGGAAAAATTGTCTTCCACGAAACCAGTGCCTGGTGCCAAAAAAGTTGGGGACCGCTGTATTACACCACAGAGACTTATATCTCTGAATAGATCCCAATTGCAAGTCCCTGGAAGAGAGTCCACTGAGGCCCGGTCACCTCTGGGCAGGGTGGCAGGCCCTGGGAGGCCAGGGTTTCTGTCTCAGGTGGGGAGGGCTCCTGGAGAGAGGGACCTGGAAGTCAATTCCCTGGTGTGTTCAACCAGGCAAGGCTGACTGGACACTCACTGGGATAAAGCACTGTGTTCAGGAGTTAGGTCAGAAAGTCCACCTTTTAATCAGCCTAAGAAGACTGGAGGCCAACAAGTTCATCTTCACAATCACTGAAATGTCTCTGAAGCACTGAGGTCTCAGTAGCAATAAAACAGAACTGTGATAAGATGATGCAAGGGAAGGATGAGTGAATGGACAGATGGACGGGCAGATGGGCCTGTAGAAAGAAGGGCGGATTAACAAGGGAATAAACTTACCTGGATGTCCAGGAAGGATTTGGAACTCTTTCTACTCTGACCTTGCGTAGTTCACTCTCCTTCATAACTGGCCTGACCCTTCCATTTACAAGTACCAAAAAGGTTTTTCTCAGACAAGCTTGTCTCTTCTTTCATCACACAAGCTTCACTGCAGCACCTTCTCCTCTGCCAGTGGGAATTAACTCCATACAAAAGGCACTCTGTGTGTATCTTTCAGGAGGCCACCCGAGATGACGGTCAGCATCTCCTGTTTGCTGCCTGTGGGTGGGTCAGGATCCAGCCAGCAGTGCAGGCACAGAGGGTCACAGAGCAACCCTGGTGACATCGCCACACAAAGCCCAGACAAGCCCACTCCTTCAAGGGCAATGAAGGGCACGGCTGCCCGCCAGAGGGCTGGCCCTCAGAGGGTCAAGCCAGCACACAGGTGTTGTGTTGTGTGATAGTTCTGCAGCAAGCAGCCAACTCAAAACCTCACGTGTGTGATCGTTTCTCCAAACACTTCGGGAGGTGGGTCACAGCCACACGGTCTGATTGACATCACATGACACACATTTGCCTCACCTCCTTATGCCAAATTAAGGCATATTCAGTTTTATCTCCACTAATGGCTCTTTAGCTATACCCTGTAATTTCAGTTTATTGTTTAATGGTTGCTCTAGATAATATTAAATATGCATCCTTGACCTAAAATGTGACCTAAAATGTTTAACATTGAAATAGAAACATTTTAAATGACAAAAATAAACAATTATTGTTTTAGAATAAACATTTTTTAAAAGTAGACTCTTAAATTTAACCCTTGCTCTTTATTCCAAAGGTAGGATTTGGCTCAAATATTGAAAATTACAAGAAAGTGACGCTGGTTCAAAATTAGAAACATTCTGACTGGACAGGTTGCCTGTTGCTGGTATCAATCAAGTAGAGAAGCAGGATATTCACTTGCTACATGAAATAATCATATCAAACACGTATAATGGTTACAATTTGTTTGTAATCCTCAACTCATACTAATTTTAATTCTCACAACTGCAGATGCTAAGGATTGTTAGAATGAATGGCCTTTATAATCTTTTCAACTGTGAGTCCATATACTCTGGTACGTCTGCCCCCCTTATTCCCAAATTTAATCTATGCTTATTCTAATATGGACCTTATACATTAACAATGATTAAAAATACCACCTTAGAGGCTGGGCGTGGTGGCTCACACCTGTAATCCCAGCACTTTGGAAGGCTGAGGTGTGTGGGTCGCCTGAGGTCACTAGTTTGAGACCATCCTGGCCAACATGGCAAAACCCTGTCTCTACTAAAAATACAAAAATTAGCCAGGCGTGGGGCAGGGACTCGTAATCCCAGCTACTTGGAAGGCTGAGGCAGGAGAATTGCTTGAATCTGGGAGGTGGAGGTTGCAGTGAGCTGAGAACGTGCCACTGCACTCCAGCCTGAGTGGCAAGAGCGAAATTCCGTCTCAAAAATAACAAAAAATCCTTTGGGATTTCAGTTTAATCATGATGAACTAAACACACATACTCATTTCTGCTTCCTCTGCAACCCCAACTGAAAGGCTAGAAGGGATTTTAAAAAAAAAGGTTGGGTGGGACAAACAAAAGGAATAAGCCCATGAGGACAAAGAAAACAAGATGACAGCAAATGCTATCAGGAAAATTTTGGTAGCAGGAGAGTTGGTGGACAAATGATAACTTAGGTTTCTGCTTTTTCCACTCTATTAGCAGCCTGCGAAGAGGTGGGCGTTTGGGAGTGGTGACAGAAATAAGCCATATAGCATGCCAGAAAATGTCCTCTCCACAAATCTGAGACCTAGAAGCAATGAGTTTCCTGGAGGTGGCCATGCTGAAACACTTAAAGTTCTGGATGCGTAAGGGCAGGAGTCCTGGATCCTTGCCAGTTACTGTAGCTATTGCTATTGGTGGACTTAAAGTCTACTTCATTGCTACTTATCATCTTTTTATTTTTTTTTTTTTTTTTTTTTTTTGAGACTGAGTCTCGTTCTGTCGCCTAGGCTGGAGTGCAGTGGCGCGATCTTGGCTCACGGCAACCTCTGCCTCTCAGGTTAAGCGATTCTCACGCCTTAGCCTCCGAAGTAGCTGGGATTACAGGCGCATGCCACCTCACCTGGCTAATTTTTGTATTTTTAGTAGAGACAGGGTTTCACCACATTGGCCAGGCTGGTCTTGAACTCCTGACCTCAGGTGATCCACCCACCTCAGTCTCCCACAGTGCTGGGATTACAGGTGTGAGCCACCACGCCCAGCCTCCCTGCTACTCATTTTCTATGTGTCTTCTCTCTCCCATGTTCTTCTCCTGCACTCTTGTGGGTTAATCAAGCATTTTTTGTATTCAATTTTATCTCCAATTGCTCTTTAGCTAGCTATACCTTGTAATTTCAGTTTGTTTATTGTTTCAGTGGTTGCTCTAGGGAATTAAATACGTATCCTTAACTCATCACAGTCTACTTCATATTCCTGTTATATCACTTCCTATCTGATGTAATCAGCTGTCTTACAAGAGCAGAAGTTCGTTGCCTCACCATGCAACCTTTGTGCTATTGTTTCAAATATTTTATTTCTACAAGTTAACAAACTTTATTATTTGGTGTTCTTTGTAGATTGGTTCTTTCAACCAACTTCCTGGATACATTTTTTCTTCCTTTGTAAAGGGAAAAAGACACAGGTCTACATAGTACTGAAAGATAAAAGCATCTCAGACTAGTATTCCTTCAATCACGGAAGTGTCTCTTCCACTTTTATCCTATTTTTAGAAGAGTAATCAACACTCGTTAAGAACTAAAAGAGAAGGGAACTCGCGTCAGATTTGCATACAATGTTGAAGGAATTTAAAATTATTTATAGCGCCTTTTTCTTTCCAACTGACTTTTTCATTGGAAATTTGTTCAGCAAGTTAAAAGCACATTTCTTAACCAGAACAGAACATTTTGTACAGCAAAACAAGAGAGAAATTTCAAACTAAAAAGAGATTTCATCACAAGGTTCGTATTTGGGAAGCAACTTTGCCACCTACCAACTTTGAGTGGTTTCAAAATTTAGTCTAAAATATTCTTATTTTCATAGGCAAAGAATGAAAACAGAGAACTTTTTATTTTCAGATAAATCAAAAGCATCAAAATTTGGATCTGTGCTTTCCAAGATTTAAGAGCTAGAGGTTAGAAATTATTTAAATTTTAATTATATGAAAATTAACACCAATTACTCTGATGCAGCTAAATAGAAAGCAGAAAAAAAATCTAACTGGAGACATTCTGTAAATTTAATATTTGTGCCTGGCTAGGGACGATGTGTGGGAATGAGCTTCACCTGCCAACGGGAGGTGCATCTTTTTAAAAATTTGAGTCAACAAGACCGAAAATAAGAGTTTTCTAAGAAAATAAGATATAATTTCATTCTCCCTTTAATGAGAATGTCTATGTTTCTCAAAATCTAAAATCAGAAGTTTTCTTTTAAAATGACTATGTATACCTGCTCAGATTGGATATTTTAGCAATTGGTTTATTTAGTTTGGTTTCTGGTAAACTTTGTATAACCTATTATGCCGTCAACAAAAAAATCCAGTAAAGCAATACCTCAACCCTACATTTTTTTTTCCTCAGTATTTTTTTAGTGACATTATTCCTGACAAATTGAGAAGAGGGTCAATGAGACACAATAGGATTTTAAGACAGAAAGGGGAGAGATTGCCTCCTATTGGAGAAGGCATTCAACACTTAAATCAGGGTTTTATCTATCACTGAGATGAGCAATATCCAAGAACTTAGAAACCTCCCTCATGCACTGGGTTGCAAAAAAGAGACACATAGATAACAGATTCAAACCCAGTTGAAGAGCATGGATTTTTAACTCAACTGACAAAAAAAAAAAAAAAAAAAAAAGACGTGGGGTGGGGGGGACGGGTGGAGACTGACCACAAAAAGAAATGTACCCCACCAGCATCTGGATGGTCACACCCAGGTCCTAAGACTGCCAGTCTCAAGGTTTGTTGTTTAGTGCCTGTGATGGTCACCATAAAGTGTCACCCACAGTTCTGTGATCCATAGCAGTTTTACTCCATTAACCATGGCTGGCCTAAAATGCCCGGTCTTGGTCTAGATTAGGTGAGGACTTATGAAACCAATGAAAATGTCAAAATAAGTACAGAGAAAATGAAATTCAACAATCCTATACTGATCACATTGTGTAAATGGTGTTTATACCTAGGTATAATAACACATTTTGTAGTAACTGGGCTCTTTGTTTAGGCTGTTTTAAAGATGCATAAAAATGCTTAACAGTATTTTTACTACCTGTATCCCTAGGTAGAGTCACCTGTATTTGACTCATGAGCAATTTCTAAGATTTGGTTTATCATATTTATAAGTCTGCTCCATTCGGTGTTTGCAGTTTAATTGAACATGTAGGTGGTATTATAGTTTAAGGTGGGTTTAAGCATTGAATGTTAATCAAAAACATTGATAAGCAAAGGAAAAATGAAAGTGACTGCTTTCATAATTGCTATATGCTCTATAAGTTGAGTGTAAAGGTTTAAGGCAGAAAAAAGGTACCTCAAGGGAATTAATTTTAATATACAAGATAATAAGTAAAGCAAGATGACATGGGAGTATTGCTTCCCATGTACAAAAGAACTTCTTAGGAACTAAAGCACTAATACTTTCTACAAGAGTGACTGTCACTGATTTCTACTTTACAACTATAGCTATGGCTGTGCAAAATGAAACTAAAATCAGAAACTATGACACCAAACAATCAATGCATTCTTATGAAATTCAGAAGATGGCCGTGTCTCTGGTTACTAGGACTTCTAGAAATTGAGTGCCTTAAAATCCTAAAGATTTTACAGACTATTAATATATTAACATGAAAACTGATCTTCTGCTAATGCAGTCTCTGTAATTACTACGAGAAAAGCTCTATTTAATGATTTTCCACATTTCGAAAAGTAAACTACATATAAGCAATGTTTAAACTTTTAATAAAAGAAAAAATTGATCAGACTACCTCTTTTCTGGCAAACATGAACCCCTTTAAGGAAAATCATTCGAGTCACATGAACCCACTGACTAATTTATCCATATTTTTAGCTAATTTCTCCCACAGGATTTCTATGTTGAAAATGAAACAATCTTTGATTCTTAAACAGGAGATGGATTCTATGAGTGGCTTTCTATAGGAGAAAAAACTTACTAGAATAAATGTTTTATTAGCTTTAGCACATCTACTCAACATTCATAGAACTGCTAGGAATAAAGAGTGAAAATAACATGAAAATGAAGGAAAAATGAGACTCAGAGAGATCAGCTGATGGGGTTAAAAAGACAAAAGCCTCAGAGGAGGCCTGCATGCCATATATGTACTGCTAAAGGGATGTGGTTCTAGAAACAAAAGGGGAGAGAATAAAATATCTATTGGCAATGCTTAAATCAAAATGTAATAAGACAAAACAAACTTCAGGAACTAAAAACCAAGGATAAAAGTATTGAAAATAAATCTAACACTAAAACTTTTCACTGAACTCCAAAAGCAAGTCTTTTGAACCACAGTATCATGTTAAAAACTAAGATTTTAAAGCTATGCTACCACTAAGGAATAGTTGCAGACTGTGTGTGTGTGTGTGTGTGTGTGTGTGTGTGTGTGTGTGTGTATGTGTGTGTGTGTGTGTGTGTGTGTGTGTGTGTAGATACATAGATGATATATAGATGAACAGAGAGCTGGATAGAGCCATAGATCGATAGAGATTGACAGGTCGATAGATTTTAAAAATTTATTTGCCATTCACTACTTTGCAACAATTCTCCCAATTTGGTTTGAAAAGAGACAACAGGTGACTTTTGTTTAAAGTCCAAGTAAAGAGAGAGGCCGTGTTTGGAGCGAGAATCCTTTAATAACTATATTTATTTCCAGAGAACAATAAATACAGAAATTGCAAGCAGTATATATAACAGTAATATCTTTTTTAAATATAGAATCACCTACTTTTATACAACTTAACAGGCAAACATGTTTTTTTGTTATTGTTGTTTGGAAATTAGCATTGGGAAAAGCTACATAACAGAGGAAATTCCAAGTAAAATCAAACAGTGTTCACTCTTAACTCTAAACACAGTGCTCCCACTACTGGTTCTGCATCGAGGCGGAGGGGAAGGCCAGAGGCAGGCTCAGCTTCGGGCGGCAGCGGTCTGGGGCTGCTCGGATTGGAGCTGCTTGCCAAGGTATTCCCTAAAAAATAAGAATGAAATAAGGAGAATGAGAATTTCAATAGCAAAGAATCACTTCCAAAATTGAAACACACTATGCACTGTCATATTTAACATCCAAAAATAATAAAATCCTACAAAATTAAACTTTTCCAAATTTCAAAAGTACTTGTACTGTATGACTTCTACTTCATGTATCATACACAAGTTATGACGACAAACTAGTCATTCTTGTATTTTTATGAATAACTTGTAAAGTTATTACAATTACACAAACAGGTGATTACAAGGAAGTGTAGTTACTTCCTGGGGAAAGACTACTTTCCTGTTCAGATAAAGGGGTCTTGTTTACTGCTACTGCCACTTCTGCAATCTAAGAAGTTCAAAATCACCTCAATTACGATTCTGAATGACCTCATAAATGAAAAACAAATGTCCTGCTGTTAGAGAATATGTGTATCTTCACCCTGGGATGACACAAGAGTACATGAAAATAAATCACCAAAACTAGCATTGGGAGTCCCCACACTAACAGGAGCTACTGGTCTGGGGCACTCACTCTGCCCCAGCACAGTCTAAAGCCCGCACAGAGACGGTCAGGCCAGAGCCACAGAACAATTCCAGGAGCTGAGTAGCAGCACTCACTCCACAGGTAGAGCAACTGGGGCTCAGAGCAGTGGTCCCCAATCCTTTTAGAGCACTCTCCTTCAGAAAATAAGCATGCGCCCACAGTATGTGCACACTTAGCTCTAAAGTACACACAGACACCACTGTGAATTCCAGGACAGAAAACAATCTTGTCCCTATTTTCCTTTGAGGCACTTGCCCAAACTTTTGTTTTAGAACCAATTAGGAAGAAAAAGAGGCTTTTCAAGAAAAAACTATTTAAAAGTTTTCCTCTTACAAAAAAGCATGAGTTTGGAATAGAGACGTAGGTTTACATTCCAGTTCCATAACCTCCCAGGTATTCCCATGGGGGCTCTAGGAGGCACTGGGTGTGCAGGCCCTGGCTGGGCTGCAAGCAGCAGGTACACTGTCAATGCCATCCTCTCTTGCCTATCGTCTATCAACTGTGTGAGCGTCACCAAGAAACCACCTTTGGGGGCCACCGATGTCCACAGGTAAATGTGACTCCGCCTCTCTCCACAGTGGTCCAGAAGAAGGCAAGCATTTCGCCTGCGCTGCTCTCCCCCTGCTACTGCAGCCTAGGCCAAAGCTGCAAAGATTTTAAGACAGAAAAGACAGAAGCACTGGGAATGCGGACAAGATGCCACGCAGTGGCAGAGCAGCAGGGAGGAGGAATCGGTGGCCCAAAGCATGTAAAGTGCCACGCCGCCCGCCCCAACCCAAAGGCTGCTCACTTTCTAATACCATGAGACTGAACGAAGCGTCCCAGGACACAGAAGTGGGTTATGATCTTTTCCACCCCTCAAGGAAAGTTCTTATAACTGACTCATTAATTTTGGATGTTATATTAAAGTGTTTAATATTCTTGTGCTACCAGGAACTGTGCTGACACACACAGACAACGGGATCTTATTTCTAACCAGAAGTTAAGTAAATAGTCATGTCTACTTCATGGAAAGGCTGAAAGGGAAGACATTCTATTATCTTTGTTAGACAGGAAAAACAAGAGTTTACAGCCACTATCTATGCTGCTACTCTGGGAATGCCTGCAACTTGGGAGCATCTGTGGTCACACAGATTTGTTTTCTTGGTGGTGGAGGTAATAATATTTATGGCAAATTTCCAGATCTTATATTTTCCCTGCATATATGTGAGAAATCAAGCCTGAAGTTAGATATGCTTCATTTTAGAGAGGTCTTCAAATATTTCAATTTTAGACTACTTAGTGCGGAGCCTTAGAAAACATTTTAAAAGTGTACTTCAAAGACACTGTGCCACTCTTCAATGACAGTAAGACATGGTTCTCTCCCTGAAGGACTGATGTCAACGACCAAGTTTTAAATGTAAGTTTTCAAAAACGACTAGTAAGAATGTACGACAACGCCTCCAGGAGCTCAGGCAGGGAACTGGTAAGTTACCACAAAGGGTCCTGTGTATGTGGTCACAGACAGGCTCCCAACCTGCTCCATCCCTTCCAGAGGCATGAGGGTAGTTTGTTCCCTATATCACACTTCACTAATACTTAGGAGACAACAAGTGGTGAAGATAATTCTTTCTTCACAAAAGGAACACTCTTGTAGGGCCAAAGTAGGACAGTAAAACCCGGCACAGGTGGGCTGTTCCAGCAGAGAATGAAAAGACACATGCAGCCACGGCTTCCACCCCACCATCTTCCACTCGTTTTTTGTCTTCCTGATCAAAGATATACATTACAGGTAACATCCTCTCCTACACAATTTTTTTTTTTTTTTTTTTTTTGAGACAGGGTTTTGCTCCGTTGCCCAGGCTGGAGTACAGTGGTGAGATCACAGTTCACTGCAGCCTTGACTTCCTGGGTTCAAGCCATCCTCCCACCCTAGCCTCTTGAGTAGCTGGGACTACAGGTGCTCACCACCATGCCTGGCTAATTTTTTTAGTTTTTGTTGCCCAGGCTGGACGCTAACTCCTGGGCTTATGCCTGCCTCAGCCCCTAAAGTGCTGGAGTTACGGGTGTGAGCCATCACACCCAGCCAGGCTTTCACTCTCGTTTTTTCGTACATACAAGGTAGCCCGGAGGCATCCACTTCTTCCTGACCTAAGTACGTGACACATAGAAAAATCAGCACCTCCTTTCTTCTGCCTAGTTGAGGGTTTATGTAATTTGGATTTGGGGGAAGAGCAAGGACTCATATAGATGAAAAAGGGTCCAACTAAGAACCTGCACATCAGCGGCCCCACGTGGAACTTTGTGAGCCTGGCTTGAGTGTTGTAGGTCAAAATGCCAAAAGCCCAGCAAGAGAAGAGCCCAGACAGGATTCATGGAAAGAATCATCCAATTTTCTCCTCAAGCTTTCCTGAAATTGCTGTTTGTTATGGCATGTGGGGTGTTAGATGGCTTGCTAACATACCAGGAGGAACTGAATGGTGGCTCCACTGAAAAGGGTATTAAAACACCTAACCTATACGAACTTTGGGAAAATCCACTCCTTTGAACTTGGCTTTTATTTATTTTATTTTATTTTATTTTATTTTTTGAGACTGAGTCTCACTTTATTGCTCAGGCTGGAGTGCAAAAGGAAAAACTAGTATAGATTTTACCTCAGGGGATAATAATGTATCTAGAACAAAGGATGCAAGGAGATCTTTTGTCAATTAATCTTGATATTGAGTCAGCCTTTCTCTCTATACACGAAGATCAATACAAAAAAATTTCAACTTATAATTCAGTCAAAAGGTGCCTGACTTGTACAAGCAACTTATAGGAATGTGACATTAAATCTGTGCTTCTGCTATCTAAGATGCAAAATTTGTGAGGTGCAGTATTTTTCTTCTTTAACTTCATCTACACCTGAAATCTCCTGAGATCTCAACATCTCTGCAACTGAAAAAAGGGCAGTCTGAAAACCTACTCCCCTTTTTAAAAACCCAAGTACATAAACAGCTCACAAAAGAGATCATACTGCTGCAATAGAGTTTACGTCTGATGAAGAAACCCTGAAAAACTGACTTTCACTTCCCACAAGGCACCACTGCGGCGGCTGAGAATTGACGGGGGCATTCTGAAGGTGACTAACTATCTGGGTTCTATTCTGTTAGGAGCTAGGGCACCAGGAAGCACTTACTTAGCTATAGTAACTCTTCAAACAACAGAAAGACCATTACCCATTCTAATCAAATGCCTCACCGTCACAGTATATTTAGTTGCTTAAAGACTCAAACATTATAGATGTTTCTTTCTTTAAAACTGTAATTGAAGACACTCTAATAGTATTTCAACATACAAACTTTACCTACATAATTTGAAATACATGGTAACTTCAGCTGTGTAATTTAGTGACAGGAAAAAAGTGATTTTCTACTGACGAATATATTAATCAATGAAAACTACTAAGTCTTTTTTATTTTCCTTTATTGGCCTTGCCTGCCCACCAAGTCAAGTAGAAAACCCATTGTTAGCAGCATTTTTGTACTGTTTTCTCTAGTCTTCCTTTGGTATGCAAATTTTTCATAATTAAAACCATAATGTTATTAGAATTCTACAGCCTGCTTCTTTCAGTACGTTTGTCATAATGATCATTAAAACTACATCTGAGTCATAATTACATGTTTCTTACTCTTTACCTATCCTGTTTTGGAAAACAAGTTGGTATAAAATAAATCATTAACAAACTATTCTTTTCTAAATATATAAACACAATTTATCTTAGAAAATATAAACTTTATAGTTGTTTATAATACAGATTTATATTTGGTTAAGGGGAAAAATAAATCATCAATAATTTTATATAACTCTGCTTTCTTTAATGCTAACTCACTATAGTTTAGTTATACATTCAGTGATTCCTCTAGCTTTTATCATTTTAACACAAAGCAAACTTTGTTTTATGAACTGAAAAAAAAAAATTTTGTTTTATGAAAAAACAAATTGTGTTTATATGAAAACCGCAGTGCCCTCTCTCATCTGTATCTAATTTACAAAAACATTTAAATTCCAAGAGTAAGTACTACATAGTCCAACTCTTTCTACAGTATTTTGATCTCAGCCTAGGAAAAACCGTATTTAACATCACAACATGTACCATTTTTTAGTGCCTGCTAGTTACTAAGCAATGCACTAGCTGCTTGACATACATTTTCTTACGTACTCTTCACAAGAATACCCATAAAGGTACAGAAGAGCCCCATTTATAGATATGTAACTCGAGTTTAGCAATGATAACTAACATGTTGTAAGGTTAGGACGACTAGATTAGTGGGGAGTGTATTGGTACCAAGTCTGATTTCAAAATTCACAGTTTTAATGACTAATAGTACAACCTCATGGTACATTATTCTTCCTCTCACTGGCTAGAGATACATTATTGTACAGCTGTGAGAATAAAAAAGATTAAGAACATCACAGTGCAAATCCTCAATTTATTTTCTCAAACATATTTTCATGATCACTAGACACTTCACTTTCTAACAGCATCTAAATCCAAAGACTAATAGGTTAGCAATCTCCCTAAAGAGGTGATTCATGGAATTAAAAAGGAAAAAAAAAGAGATCAGTGATTCTAAAAGTCTATTCTAGAGTCTGTTTATAGGATTTGTAGTTCTAAGAAACAAAATGTACATTTTAAAAGAAATTGCATTAAAGAGTGTATTCTAAAAGCAATTTACGTAAAATTTGCAATAACAAAGTTATTTTTCCTACAGGAATTCCACTAATCAAATCTTTTATTTTCTTTTAATAAGCTGTAAAATCTAAATGCCACTAAACAGTTTAAACCTGCATTTCTTTATTTCTGGCTATGCTCAAGAGTTGTCCTCTTCCCCTGCTGCTACCAGCTCTGTCACAGATAGGCAGTATCTTCCGTGTTTCATTGCTTTTCCAATGCGTGATTATGATGGGCAAGCAACGCACTGAGCCACTCAAAGAATTGGAGTTGGCAGCAAACACTCCTTTACCTTTTAAATGCTGGTTCCTGATCATCAAGTACTTATAACCAAAAGCAACCTGCACAACACAGGGCACACCCCTAGCCAACTGCACTGCATACAAATCCAGTTATGCAATGCGCAGTGTGGGAGAAATGCCTGTGCAGTTACAAGAGCTTCTAATAAGAATATTTATTTTCTATTTATTACAACGACAGCATGTAAGCGAAGTCCACATTTAAGACTTATTGCAGATTTCTTTTTCTCAAATTATATTTAGGAAGACTGAGAGCATATGAGAGTGGAGATGGTATCCCATTTATCATCGTCCAGTTTTCAGATCAGTCCCTGGTATAAACTAAGAGATCGATGACTGTTGAATAAAGGGTACTTGAAGAGTCCTCCAGGAGAGTTAGACCCGGAAAAGGATGCATCTTTCTCCTAAAGGAAAATGTGCTGCAACACTGTAGAGCCAGTCTTCAGCAGTTAAACCTACCAACTACTCCATAATCTAACTGCAGAATTGCTCAAACAAAATTTAAAAGTTATTTTTAATTAGAATCTGCATATAACATAAGAAAACTCAACTAAATCCAAAGTAAAGAAATAATATTTTAGAAGATTAGTTCAATGTTTTAATGACATGTAGTAGAAAATGAATTAAATCAGCTTTATAATTATACTTGAAGGATCTCCTAGCCTACAAAATTATTCTTTAGAGAATCCATTTTCCCACAAGATATGCAAAAACTAAAATAAACCAAAACACGTGGGCCAGATGTTTCTTCAATATGAATATAATCACCTGAAATGAGTCTCAGAGCTATTTAAAGAATAAAGCAGATTATACAACTTTGGCACACTACATAGAAGGTGACAGACGTTTTTGATTTGTGTGTGTGATTTTGTTTGGTAACTAAGAATATCAAGGATAAACCTGGGAAGTCGCTGGCCTCCTCCCTCGGATTTCTCCTTCACATCCAACTGGTAACCAGCTCTCACAGATCCCCTCTCCTCCATACGCTGAATCTCTCCCACCCTACTCACCCCTGATCCCGCCTCTCACCATGGCTGGATTGGATCTCCAGCCTCTCTACTGGTCTTTTCCCTCTAGTCTTTTACAATCCAAAATCCAGTACCCTCCCCACAACCACTGTCTCTAAAGTGGCCGTGCTAAAATGACACTGTTATTTTACCTCTCGGTGGTTTTCTACAGCCTTCAGGAAAGAACTCAGAACATCAAAGCAGAGATGGTTTATCGTGATGTGGCCACTTTGCATGCCTCCTACTTTATTTTAGCTTCATAACAGACTCCAGCTGTCTGGTAATTCCCCAGCTGGGTGAGGATCTCCCTACCCGGATGTGTCTGCTTGCACAGCTCTCTCCCCCACTTCCTCCTTCTGTTCACAGTCCCCATCTCCTCTCTGCCCAGAACCCTCCTGGGCCTAAGCCTGCTCTCCATGTGGTCACGTGGCTGTGCGTCCTTCCCATGGGGTCACAGCGCAGCATGCGCTTGCTGCCTCACCGTGGGATGAACCATCGATCTCTCTAGCTTTCCCCAAAATGGTAAACAGAAAAGTTAGACATGTTGAAATTTGTAAATCCAATATAAACTTTATAGGGAGGTGATGAATGGACCTACTATCACCAACCCTCTCTGTCAAAAACCAGTTTTTAAATTAAATTAAATCTCATTTAAATGTGATCTACAATTTACTATTTTCTAAGTAAGCTAATAAAAGTAGTATAACTACTTCAGTTGTTTTAATTTCTTAAACATTTCAAACATTAAAACAAAAATTCTTGGCAATGCCTATGCCATCGGAATTACCAAATATTAACTTTCAAAAACCTACAAACAACAGATTACAAGACTTTTCTCAAACTCTGAAAGGAAGAGGGGCGTTAAAAGGTCCGGAAATCTAAGCACAACCACAGCATTCTAAATTATCTGCCAGTGGAAGTAGGTCATATGGCCCCCCAAAACCTAAGAATTAAAATCAAAGCAATTATTTATAATCTAGTACAGACGAGTACAGATTTATAACTCCTGGGGAAGAGATCGCTAATGTTCCCCAATATCCTTTTTCTCTCCTTCCTCAGTAACAGAACCCTTTCATCTTAGTAGGCCACATAGCCTATCAGAGGAAAGATTTCATTTCCCAGTTCCTTTGTAGCTACATATGGCCAGAAGACTGAGTAATGGCCAATACGGTATAAGGTGGAAGTGTTGAGGGGCAACTTCCAGGAGCCTCCCCATGGCCTGGAACATACCCCTGCTCCCTGGCTCCCTGCCACCCCGACAGCCAAGAGGACCAGGCCACGCCCCAGGGATGGCAGTACACTGAGCTGAAGGAGGCTGGATCTCTGTGCATTGTCTAGTTCTGGTCTGCCCAGCCCACCCCTGGATGTAAGATAACAACAAATCTCTCTCTTAAGTCATGGTATTTGGGGTTTCTGTTACATCATTAGATGAACCTATCCTTCCCATTACTGTTCTCTTGAACAAAAATAACTATCCTTGAGACATAACCTTGGCTGGAAAAACAACAACAATAGCACCTATACTAGATATACACTGGCTTTAGTGCAAGTATATGTGACTAGATCAGTCAACTTGGGATTTAAAATATATTTAGGTAACAGCTTACCTATAAACTTAAATAAATCTAGACATATGACAATAGAACCAATATTTTTTTCCCCAAATATTGGAATTCTGAAACTTTCTGCTATGGTTTGAGTATCTGTCCCCTTCAAAACACATGTTGAAATTTAATCCCCAATGTGGCAGTATTGAGAGGAGGGGCCTTAAAGAGGTGACTGGGTCATGAAGTTCTGCCCTCATGAGCGGATTAATCCATTCATGAATTAATAGATGAATGGCTTTTCATGAGAGTGGGACTATGGCTTTATAAGAAGAGGCTGGGCACGGTGGCTCACGCCTGTAATCCCAGCACTATGGTAGGCCAAGGCGGATCACGAGGTCAGGAGATCGAGACCATCCTGGCTAACACGATGAAACCCCATCTCTACTAAAAATACAAAAAAAAAAAAAAAAAGAGGGAGAGAAACCCTAGGCTAGCATGAGCGGGCGTTTAACCCCCTGGCCATGTGATGCCTGTGCCACCTCGGGACTCTGTAGAGTCCTCACCAATAAGAAGGCCCTCAACAGATGCAGCCCCTCAACCTTGACTTCTCAAACTCCGTAACTGTAAGAAATAAATTCCATTTCTTCAGACATTACTCAGTTCAGGTATTCTATTATAAGCATCAGAAAATGGAGAAAGACACTTTGCTCAGTGGTTTGTCTGAGCATGCAGCAGTCTTGACACCATTTCCACCTGACAGCTCATCTGTCATCTAGGTTGCCCCATCTAATTCCCTTACACAGCGAAGAACAGAAAGACGGACTGTGATATCAGGCCAGAACCAACAAAATCAAGTGTAACAACATACGACAGAGAAAATCTTGAGTACCCAAAAGGACAGTCAGCAAGGTTAAAATACATTAGGACCATATAATACTATCATCTACCCCAACTGGGAGACTAGCACAATTCAAACAAAGAGAAGAAAGAAAGGAGAGGGAGACAGACAAAAACAGCTGGGAAAAAAATGCCAAAGAGTATGATGACTTGCTTGTGTGTTCTCCTTTATAAAGAGCTCTAAGTTTCAAACTGCATGTTAATGATGTTCCTAAAAGCATAATATATGAACAATTTGGTCTGAAGGGCACTGACCATTGACAAGAAATCATTTAGTGGGAGAAAACTAGGCAAAATTTTTAATTAGTAAAATGTAAAATAAATCAAAATTCTGTTTTAAACATTTTAGACCACAGCTTATACTCAAAACTATCCAAAGATTATTCCATTAAAAAATGTTAATACAAGCCACTCTAATAGTTCCCTATTCTTTGAAAAAGTTGTTACTCTTTCCAGTGCTATGTTGCAAATAAAAACACTTTCAACAACAGTAAATAATCTGTTGTACAGACACCCCTATACATTTACTTTTATATTTAATAATCAACCTTGATTATATACCCATACTTTATATTAGCTCTCATTTAACATGACATAATGGCAAAATAATTTCTAACAATTTTTTCCAAATTGGAAGCTTTTTTCTCTTAAAGCTTCAAATTAAAAATTTATTTCAGGAAACTAACTGGTCCCTAGCTGCCACAATATAAAAGACTATTCTTATATAGTAACAATGTTTTAAGTATATCATATTTTAAATCTAAGGTGCTTCACATTTTTTATTTTGACAGAGGTTTCAACAAGATTAAAGTAAATCATGCCTATCAAATTCTGAATAGATACTATTCTACCCTGCTACCCAGAGGAACTTCAGAACATTATCTGAAGAACAGAGATTCAAACAACAAATATATTCTATCACCGCCAAGTTAGTTCTGTATATTTGAAACCCTAAGGCATAAAAAAGGGAAGGATCTCTAAAGAGGAGAACATCTACCCATCTACTGTAGAGATGTGTAAAGATTCAAAAGATAACATCCCTCGTTAGTGCCTCCTTAGTGCCTCAATAATCCGAATTCTCTTCCCTCCCATTATCTGAAATAGGACTGTCTTCCTCCGCTCTCTCCTGCTATCTGTGGCACACAAGATCATGGAGAAAGACCAGGGAATACTCTGACCATGTTTAAAGAATGGTTCTGCTTCCTCCCCACTATCTAGCCCCACTTCCACTTCCAAATCACAAGTTTGGACCATAACAAGTTAAATCTTTAGCTATGAGGAAAACATTTATTCAGCATGAATCAGACAGCTCACCCCACCCATGAATTAGCAATTCCTTTTAATAAATACGTATTTGCTAAGTCAGTCGATCTGAGCTAGTCTGGACAGATGTTTTGGTCTCACTAGCTGGAGTATCGGCAGGAAAGTTTTCTACATTTTTAATGGTAGACAGTCCCAGCTGGTTACTTTCCCTAAGTAACCATCCCATCCTGGCTCTTCAGGGTCTTGCCTCCATCAATTACCTGGCCCAGGTGGCCAATGGCCTTCTCGCTGCCACACCCATTGCATACTTTTCAGTCCTCCCTTCCTCGTCCTCTCAGCTTATTTTACACTGCTCACTACTACTCTATCCTTCCTGAAATATACTTGTTTTCCTTTCCTTCCCTAACAGCACATGTTTCTGGTTTTCACCTAATTTTCCAGCCAGTTCTCCTTAGAGTTAAGCAGTTAAGGTCTTAACTGCTACCACCCCACCCTCCCTGGGTAAAATCTACTCCTTTTCTGTCAGCCCATTCAATGTTTTGTCAGAGTCCATGGCAGCAGGTGGTTCTTAGCCTTTCTTGGATCACACAGCTCTTTGAGACTCCTGTGGAAAGCATGGGCTCTTCCCCTACCGCGTACAATTTCAGGGAGTTAATCCAAAACCTCCCCAGTGAAGAGCCCCTGTTCTACACACACTTTTTCAGGTAATCTCATCCCCTTCCACGACTTCCACTCTCACTCCACTGATTACTTTAAATCTCTCAATCTAGCTTATGTCTTACTCCTGAACTCCAAACCTGTATTTCCAGCTTTTGAATTTCTCCTCAGCTAGAAAGCAGAAACATCAAATTCAATGTGTCTAAAAAATGAACTCCTCAGTGCCACCCCAATTCTGTTCCTCTGTCTACATTCCTGTGTGAGTCAATGGAAAACATCCAGCTGCAGGTCGCAAGCCAGACTGCCAATCTTGATGTGACTCATTCACCACCAGCTCCACACAATCAGTAAGCCCTGTCACTTCCATATTTTTAATAACTAAAAAAACTGGTCTTTCCTCTGTCTTTGCTGTCACCATTATTACCTAGGGAACAACTGCCTCATCTCTAGAGTGATCTAAGAGTTCCCACCTGGTTTTCTTGCCTCTAAACTTGCCACGCAGCAGGAAGGGTGACATCAAACACGAGCCTTCTCACAGTAGCCCTCTGTTCAGTCCTCTGATTGCTTCCATTATTCCGGGAAAATGTCCACACTCCTTAACGTGACAAGGAAGGCTCCCCTGCCTCGGCAGCCACATCTCTCCCAACTCGCCCCTTCAGCCTCTGTCCTCAGCCTCACAGGGGCCAAGAGCCACTTGGCATGGGTGGCTACTGAACCCCAGGAATGGGGCACATGCAGACTGAACTGTGCTGAGTGTGAAGAACTTGCCAGATTTTTCAGACTCCGTGTGAAAAAAGTGGAAAATATCTCATTAGAAAATTTTACACCGATTACTCGTTGAAATAATGTAGATATAGTGGGTGAAATAAAACATTATTAAAATTAACTTCACTTTTTTTAACTTTTAAAAATATGGCTACTTGCAATTTTTACATTTCTCCTGTGTCGCTTGCATTAAATTTCACTGGGCCGTGCTCCTCTACGCAACAGAACTCCATGCAGATCCCCTGCTTTGTCCCTTCTGGCAATGCCATCCACTCGACAGTATTTATTAGGTGCTACCCTGAGGTGGGCACCAAATGTGAGCTAAGAGAGGGCCAGCAGGGCACAAAGCCCCGCCCTCCCCCTCACCATCACATGGGTCAGCCCTGCTTAAGGCCTCAGCACAGGCCGCCTGCCTCCAGGAAGACAGTCCTGATTTCACCAGAACCAAGATAAACGCTTCACTCATCTTTCCTCAATGAACGAATTAATAATTAATACAATTAGTCTTGCGGTTCCAGTTCTGCTCTTGGCTGATGACTGACAGCTGGAGATTCGAGGGCAGAGGCTGAAAACCTTCGGGCCAGAGCAGCTGCCCTCCTCAAACCTCCCCACACCAAACATAAGAGACTAGCACCACATGATTTTTTTGGCCAGCCCAGTTTTTTTTTTTTTTTTTTTTTAAGTTATACTTTTTGTCTTTAAAATTAGGACAACCAGACCAGAAAAAAGTTAAGTTAATATTTTGGAAGAGAGGAAGAAGAAAATATGAAACAAGTTCACTGTGCACTGGTTACCAACCTGGCTGAATTTGGAGAAACAGAACACCCACATACAGGAGGCTATATGAAGCCTATTTATTACTTACAGATAGGCAGGAAGGGGCAACAGAGGCCTGGGATCCATGGCAAGCCAGTCCCCAAAACGTGCAAGAAAGTAGCCCAGGGCAGATGAAGTCTCATCTGTGCATGCCTCACTCGCAAGGCAGCTGAAGGACCCCAGAAAGTAGCCCACCCTGAGTTTTACACCCTGGGGGCCACGTGATGTGTTGGGCTAACGTGCTGAAGCTCACCCTGTTGCGGGGAGGAAGAGAGTACGGAACGGAGCCCAGGCTATTCCAGGCTGTCCTTCCCTATCTGAGGATATTACATTCCCAGCATATCTACAGTTATTCTTGTAAACTACAAGTGAGAAAGGAGACAGAATTGAGTCTGTCAAAGGACACCAGAAGAACTGCCCTGCAGACAGGGCAGAAAGTCCAGCTGCAGTTCTGTGGAAGTCCTGCAAAGTCCTCTGAGGAATGGGCCTCACGCACTGTACTAGTCCAGGTCATCCTCCCACTCTGGCTTCACTCAGCAGGTAAAGGGGAGACAACCAGCCAATGAACAGGCCAGGCAGGAAGCAAGAGAGCTTCCTGCACCCAGGAATTTGGAAGGGCATATCCAAACCATGCCCGCTGCATGTGGAAAGCTGAGCTAGAATGTCATGATGACAAAGCTCAGCCTGCGCCTCTCGAGCAATCATGACAGGGTCTTGGGCAGGAAAAGCAGTCTACAGAGAAGAAGTGAGCAGCCTGGCTATGAATGTGAGAAACCACGTGAGAATGGGAGGTGGAAAACACTGCTGCCTGCCGCGCTTCCCGCCAACTTTCTGGTCCCCAGTTTCAGTGGACTGTGTGACTTCACTTAACTTAGATTCTGTGAGCCACCTGATATCCTTGTCACCTGTCTCCTTATATTTAAGCTAACTCGGGTAGGTATTTGTTTCTTGTAAACAAACTATTCTTGGAGAAGAACAAGAAAAACATGTTTAGACTTAGTTTAACTAAGGTATTCTCACTAGCAGAATCAATTACATTCCTGTTTTGTTCTGATGGATCTTCTAGTGGCTACCTTGTTTCTATCATCTACATTATTTCTTAAGGTATAGCTTCTTGAGTTTATTAAAATATTGCAAAGTTTTTTTAGATTATCATTTAACAATCAATTTTACCAAAACCATGAGTCTGAGTAAGCACTATATATTGCATCAATGGACCTCAGTTATGTAAGAGAATATCCTACTTCTGAGAAGATCCGTGCCCATGTATTCAGGGCTGCAGGGCCATAACGTCTGCCACTTACTCTCAAACAGCTCAGAAAGATAAAGAGAACACACACAAATACAGCATAATGTCAAAGCTGGTGACTACAGATGAAAGCAGCTTTTCAGTAGTTAAAATTCTTTCCAATTCCAATTAAAAAACTCAAAAACAAAAACTCAGAGCAACCTTTTTTCCTTTCCACACTTCCCTTTTTCCACTCAACCAGGAGGACAAAAGCGCCTAAAACTGAGGGGAGGGGAGCAGTAGGGTGAAAGGACCTCTGGCTTTTTTTTTTTTTCTTTTTTTTTTTTTTTTGAGCAGATGGATCTCACTCGTTTGCCCCAGGGCGGAGTGCACTCGGCGTGACCTTGGCTCACTGCAAGCTCTGCCCTTCCCAGGTTCACGCCATTCTCCTGCCTTCAGCCTCCAAGTAGCTGGGAACAGTTTGCTCGGCACCCGCGCACTAAGCCCAGCTAATTTTTTTTTTGTATTTTTAGTAGAGACGGGGTTTCACCGTTTTAGCCAGGATGGTCTCAATCTCCTCACCTTGTGATCCGCCCGCTTTGGCCTCCCAAAGTGCTGGGATTACAGGCATCAGCCACTGCACCCGGCCGACTCTGGCTCTTTCATGATTTTGCTGGGCTCTGGATTCACCGATATCCACAGTCCACATGACATGAGAAAGATAAACCTCTTACTTAGTAAAATAAAATCCAAAAAGAAGTAAAATTAACATTCAGGTGACTGTAATTTTATTAAGCCTTCACGCAACTTCAAAGGATGTCTTCTGATGTTAATTCCACTACTGGTAGAATCCGAGTTCCACTTCTGACAGCACTGCTGCGACTCCCTACACACAGCGTGCTCACAGGGCGCCTTTGCCCGAAGTCCTCCTGGTACCCCAGCCACATCTCCACCAACTCACTCCTTAACCCTTAACACTTCTAGCACTGCCTGCTCCTGCCTGTTCCCAAGCTCCTGTGACACCTACATACACTTCTGTCACAGCTCTCATGATAAGGAAGGAGACCACCTCTCTTAATGTCTCATACCTCAGAAAAAGAAAGAGGAAGTAAAAGCTAAAGAAAGGCAAAAATGAGATCAATAGTCAGACAGCCCGGTGCCACACCCCAGGCCTGGTTTGGTAGTTAAAAATCAACTCCTGATCTAACCGCTTGTATTAGCTATAGATTCCAGGCATTGTATAAGGAAGTATTTTGTGAAACTTTCTGTTCTGTCTTGATTAGTGATGCATGCAGCCCCAGCCACGTACCCCATGCTTGCTCAATCGATCACGACCCTTTCACATGGACCCCCTTAGAGCTGTAAGCCCTTAAAAGGGGCAGGCATTTCTCTCCCGGGGAACTCGGTTTTGGGACACAAGTCTGCTGATGTTCCCGGCCGAATAAAGCCACTTCCTTCTTTAACCTGGTGTCTGAGGGGTTTCGTCTGCAGCTCGTCCTGCTACATTTCTTGGTTCCCTGACCGGGAAGTGAGGTAATTAACAGATGGTCGAGGCAGCCCCTTACGGGGCTTAGGCCTGCCCTCTGGAGCATCCCTGTGGGGACTCCAGCCAGCTTGAGCAACGCGGATCCTGAGAGCGCTCCCAGGTAGGCATTTGCCCCGGTGGAATACCTCATCAGAGCGGTGCACGGCAGGCCCCTGCGGAGGATCAACACAATGGTTGAACACTGGGAAGGAACTGGTGCTTGGACTCGGACATCTGGAATACAGTAAGACGGTCTTAGGAACTTGCCGACTCCATTTGAGTGGAAGCATGGCCTGATCACCCACAGCATGCCTTTATTGGCACTTTGGTTTTGGTTTTGATTTTGACTTGGCTTGAATTGCTTGATGAACAGGCGTGCCTTTATCGACACTTTGGCTTTGGTTTTGATTTAGTGTGAATTAGACAAGTGAGTGACCTTTTACCCTTTCCTTCTCTTGTAGTGTGAGAGTTGTTTTGTCTCAAAAAAAAAAAAAGTTACACTCAAAGTAAGCCCACTCCGCTAGGAACTATGTTAAAAAACATACATATATAAAAAAATAAGAAAAAAGTCATCGAAACATCCAAAACTTATGCTATTAAAGTGCGTGTTACAGAACCTTAAAAAAGGTTTTGCAGGGGATTATAGTTAACCCCCAAGAGATTGAGAACTCTCTGTGAATGTAAATCAGAATTGCCCTCTTTTGGTGTTGGATGGCCAACCGAAAGAACTACAGACAGGGAACAACTGGCCATGTATTTCAGGTGGTGACAGAGGTCGGAGGGAGCCAGTGTACCCAGACCAAATTGCTTTATACTGATTCATAGTTAAATATAACATAGACAAAACCAGCATAGATCCAGCCCTGTTTAACGGCTTATTGAGAAAAAAAAAAAAAAGCCAAAAGTAAAAGAGCAGCTTCGCCAGCAGACAGTGTTAAAAGAAGAAATCCCAGAAACAGCAAGAGAAACCAGTTTTGCAGGAGCTGCCAGAGGTAACAGAAATCTTTCCTTCATATGTCCCAGCCTACTCCTCCTTTACCAAGGCCAATAGCACCCCAGGAACCAGGTTTAGGAGCTAACACGTCCCAGGTCTCACCTCGAAGGGGAGGATCAGAGCCTTGAGAGGCCAGGGAAGGAAGTCAAGATAGTCAAGCGGGCAGTCTCAAACCTGGCCTTGCTCGAGCTATGCAAATGCTCCTGAGGGAGCAGCGATATACTGGGGTAGACAAAGACAGGCGTATGGTAGAAAGGTGTGCCTTTGTGTATCAACCCTTCACCTCTGCTGATCTCCTCAATTGAAAGAACAATACCCCATCTTATACTAAAAAGCCTCAAGCCTTAACTAATTTGTTTCAAACTATTATCCAGACTCATAACCCTACTTAGGCTGATTGCCACCAGTTGCTCACGTACTGAGGACAGTTGGTTCACCTGCCTGGACTTGAAGGACGCTTTCTTTAGCATCAGACTAGCTCCTGACAGCCAGAAACTACTTGCTTTCCAGTGGGAAGATCCAGGGTCAGGTGTCACCACTCATACACTTGGACCTGGCTTCCCCAAAAGTTCAATAACTCCCACATTATCTTCGGGGAGGCCCTGGCACAAGACCTGCAGAAGTTTCCCGCCAGAGACCTAGGCTGCGTGTTGCTCCAGTGCGTCAGCAACCTCCTGCTGGGAGACGCCATGGCAGTCGGGTGCACCAAAGGAACAGATGCCCTGCTCCGGCACCTGGAGGACTGTGCGTATAAGGTGTCCAAAAAAAAGCTCAGATCTGCAGACAGCAGGTACACTACCTAGGATTTACTATCCAAAAGGGGGAGCGCAGTCTAGGATCAGAAACAACGCAGGTCATTTGCAACCTGCCGGAGCCTAAGACCAGAAGGCAGGTGAGATAATTCTTAGGAGCTATAGGGTTCTGTAGGTTATGGATCCCAAGCTTTGCAGTACTGGCCAAACCTCTGTACCAAGTCACAAAGAGGGGTGACCAGGAACCTGTTGAATAGGGGTGTTAGCAGCAAGCCTTCCGTGACTTAAAAGAAACTCATGCCAGCCCTAGCCCTGGGTCTGCCTGACCTGACAAAGTCATTTATACTATATGTGTCAGAGAGAGAAAAAAATGGCAGTTGAGGTTTTGCCTCAGACTGTGGGGCCCTGGCTGAGGCCGGTGGCCTACCTCTCCAAACAACTAGATGAGGTTTCTAAAGGTTGCCCCCTGTGTTTGAGGGCCTTAGCAGCAACTGCCCTGCTAGCACAAAAAGCAGATAAACTGACTCTTGGGCAAAAGCTGAATATAAAAGCCCCCCAATGCTGTGGTGACTTTAATGAATACCAAAGGACATCATTGACCAACGAATGCTAGACTAACCAAGTACCAAAGCTTGCTCTGTGAAAATCCCCCACATAACCACTGAAGTTTGTAACACCCTGAACCCCACCACCTTGCTCTCGGTATCAGAGAGCCCTGTCGAGCTTAACTGTGTAGAGGTGCTAGACTCAGTTTACTCTAGCAGACCTGACCTCTGGGACCAGCCTTAGGCATCAGTGGACTGGGAGCTGTATATGGATGCGAGCAGCTTCGTCAACCCACAAGGAGAAAAATGTGCGGATATGCAGTGGTAACCCTGGATACTGTCATTGAAGCCCAATCATTGACCCAGGGTATTTCAGCCCAAAAGGATGAACTCATTGCTTTAATTCAGGCTTTAGAACTAAGTGTAGGTAAGACTGTGAACATGTATGCTGACTCTCAGTATGTCTTCTTAACCCTCCAAGTACATGGGGCATTATACAAGGAAAAAGGCTTGTTAAACTCCGGAGGAAAAGACATAAAACATCAGCAAGAAATCTTGCAACTACTAGAAGCAGTGTAGAGGCCCCAAAAGGTGGCAGTCACGCACTGCAGGGGACACCAGTGAGCTTCCACTAAAGTTGCTTTTGGGAACTCCTGGGCTGACTCAGAGGCTCGGAAAGCTGCATCCACCCGCTCCCAGGCGTCAGTCACAGCCCCCCTTCTCCCTCAAGCACCTGACCTTGTACCTACTTATTCTAAAGAAAAAAAGGACTTTTTCCAGACAGAAGGAGGACAAATAATAGAAGAAGGATAGATCTGGTTACCGGATAAAAAGATAGCTGTGCCACAACTGCTAGGAGCCACAGCTATACTGGCTGTGCATGAGACCACTCACCTAGGCCAAGAGTCACTTAAAAATTTGTTAGGCCAGTTATTCTACATCTCACATTTATCAGCCCTTGCCAAAACGGTGGCACAGCCATGTATTACCTGCCAGCAGCACAATGCGAGGCAAGGTCCAGCCATTCTGCCCGGCATACAAGCTTACGGAACAGCCCCCTTTGAAGATCTCCAGGTGGACTTCACAGAAATGCCAAAGTGTGGAGGTAACAAGTATTTACTAGTTCTTGTGTGTACCTACTCTGGGTGGGTGGAGGCTTATCCAACACAAACTGAAAAAGCTCGTAAAGTAACCCGTGTGCCTCTGAGATCTTATTCCTAGATATGGACCGCCCTTACGAATCGGCTCAGACAATGGGCCAGCATTTGCAGCTGACTTGGTACAGAAAATAGCAAAGGTATTAAAGATCACATGAAAACTGCATGCCGCCTACCAGCCACAAAGTTCAGAAAAAGGTAAAATGCATAAACCGGACACTCAAGCAGCTACTGAAGAAATATTGCCAGGAAATTCATTGAAAATCAGGTTTTTGCCTATGGTCATCCTCCAAGTCAGGTGCACCCCCAACAAACAAACTAGGTATTTTCCCTATAAGATTTTGTTCAGTCACGGCTGGGCGCGATGGCTCAAGCCTGTAATCCCAGCACTTTGGGAGGCCGAGACAGGCGGATCACAAGGTCAGGAGATCGAGACCATCCTGGCTAACCCGGTGAAACCCCGTCTCTATTAAAAAATACAAAAAAACTAGCCGGGCGAGGTGGCGGGTGCCTATAGTCCCAGCTACTTGGGAGGCTGAGGCAGGAGAATGCCGTGAACCCGAAAGGTGGAGCTTGCAGTGAGCTGAGATCCGGCCACTGCACTCCAGTTTGGGTGACAGAGCGAGACTCCGTCTCAAAAAAAAAAAAAGATTTTGTTCAGCCAGCCACCCCCCAAATCATAAGTCCGCAAAATTGAAGGTAATCTCCAGGAACTAGGGGAATTGACCTTAAAAAAAGGCAAATGCAGGCTTTAGGAATAGCCATACAAAGTGTTCATAATTAAGTACATAAAAATGCCTATAAGCCTGACACTCCTTTAAATCTGGTGACTCTGTTTAGGTCAAAAAGTAAAATCTAATTTCTCTAGGATCCATATGAGATAGGCCCTATATTGTAATCTTGTTCACTCCCACTGCTGTTAAAGTTGCAGGTGTCGTGTCTTGGATCCACCACAGTCGGCTGACACCGGCAGTTCAGGACAAGTGAACCACCAGCAGGACTCAGATCGTCCAACCCGGCTAATCCTAAGGCGAGACTGAGCTGCTGCTGAGGAAACAACAAGCCCTGCTCTAGTCACACACCAGAAGCTGACTAGTCTAAGCACTGCCGAGCTTGAGGACTCGTCAAACAGGTAATGTAGTTAGACATCTTAGGACTAGTAGTATTCCTGAATACTGTTTTACTATTGTTCTGTCGCTGTACTCAATCTTTTTCCCAGGTAAGGACCTCTTTTGTCCTTGCTAGCACCTATATAAAAGTGTTCCCACTGTACACATACTACTTAAATCAAAGAACCCAGACCCATCCGGCCCAGCAGCATTTCCAAGTCTTTAAGTCATTATTTAAGCATATAAACCAAAAGTTACCGGAGCCTCCTCCCTTAGCTAAAAACATTGCCAGCAGCCTACGCATTTCCTCATGTCATGTTTGTGGAAAGACTAACATAGGAGACCAATGGCCTTAGGAAGCAAAAAAGTTAATGCCTCAAAATAAGTTTACTCTGACTAACTCTTTCCCCAAACAGATGCCCACAAGTTCAAACGTCTAGCTCTTAAAAACTTCTATTATTAAAAGTCAAACCCCATCTACATGCTCAATTAAATCATACAGTTGCAGGCCATCTTAGAAATAATCACTAATAAAACTGGCAGAGCTTTGACCATTTTAGCCTGGCAAGAAACCCAAATGAAAAATGCTGTCTATCAGAATAGATTGACCCTAGACTATTTACTAGCGGCTGAAGGAGAAATGTGTGGAAAATTCAGCCTAACCAATTGTCTGCACATAGATGATCAAGGGCAAGTAGTTGAAAATATAGTTAGAGACATGACAAAGTTGGGACACGTGCCTGTACAGGTGTCGCAGAGGTTTAATCCTAAGTCTTTATTTAAAAAATAGTTTCCAACTATATGAGAATTTACAACCCTCATCGCATGTGTATTGCTAGTAATAAGAACTTGCTTGCTGCTCCCCTGTGTATTACCCTTGCTCCTTCAAATAGTAAAAAGTTTTGTTGCTACCTCAGTTAATCAGAAAACCTCGGCACAGATGTATTACATGAATCATTATCAATCTGTCTTGCAGGAAGACCTAAGTAGTGAAAATGAGAATGAGAACTCCCACTAATAAGTCAGATTCTCAAAGGGGGGAATAAGGAAGGAGACCACTTCTCTTATTGTCTCATACCTCAGAAAAAGAAAGAGGAAGTAAAAGTTAAGAAAGGTAAAAATGAAATCAATAGACAGCCCGGTGCCACGCCTCAGGCCTGGTTTGGTAGTTAAAAATCAACCCCTGACCTAACCTCTTGTATTATCTATAGATTCCAGGCATTGTATAAGGAAGCACTGTGAAACTTTCTGCTCTGTTCTGTCTTGATAACTGATGCTGCAGCCCCAGGCACATACCCCATGCTTGCTCAATCGATCACGACCCTCTCACATGGACCCCTTAGAGCTGTAAGCCCTTAAAAGGGCAGGCATTTCTCTCCTGGGGAGCTCAGTTTTCGGGACGCAAGTCTGCCGATGCTCCGAGCTGAATAAAGCCACTTCTTTCTTTAACCTGGTATCTGAAAGGTTTTGTTTGCGGCTCGTCCTGCTACCACAGTGTACTGAAACTGTGGGCTACGCCTTTATTTTCTACTTCTTATTTCTCTACTTTAGCACAAACTGAATTTTCTAACAAGTATTTCTGTCCGTAACTAAATTAGAGACAATTACAGAGATAAAAGTAAATACTCCCATAACTCTCTTAACTGAGAAAAGAGCTGGATACAAATGGAACAGCATAGCGTTCAAACCAGACACTGAAAAGTTTTCTCAGAATACATTTCTGGGATATTTAGCAAGGCAGGAAATACTGTCATCCAAGAGACTGTTTTCATTTCAGGCTTCTAAATGCCTAGCCCTTAAGGAAAATAAGGCAAGAAGAACACAGCTCCTACCAGTGTGAGAGGTGCCTCTAGGAGAATGCCGTACAGATCTGATACAGTGTGGTGGGAGAAATCTGGTCTTTTAGGAAAACCTCTGGCCCTGTACTAACACTTTGGCACCTTTATGCTGAATTCCTTTTTTAAAACAGAAGTAAAAACAAATGATAAACTTTATCTTATTCATCTAAGAGGATTTAGATTTTTAAATGTAACTGCTGCACTGCTGTACAATTCTTTTAAAATTTAAATGGAATAAAAATTCAATTAAAGAATATTTACATCAAAAGGTACCTTTCTTAAGACAATAGGCTGATACTTCTCCCCTCTTTTGGTCAATTCCTTAGGTTTTACTAATGACAAAACCTGTCAATTCATTTCCATTTAGCTATGAAATATTTTTCCCCCATCAAGACGTAACACCTGGGTGACATACATAAAGGGACGCTGAGAAAATAATTCGAAAACTTAAATCTCTTAGAGAGTGAATATAAAGTTTGCTTAATCTTAATTAAATTTTTAGTATATTCTGCCAACCATTCTAGTGAGGTTTACTGGATTTAAAAGATGTGCCGTCTCTACTAAAAATACAAAAAAATTAGCTAGGTGTGGTGGTGGGCACCTGTAATCCCAGCTACTTAGGAGGCTGAGGAAGGAGAATCGCCTGAACCCAGGAGGTGGAGGTTGCAGTGAGACGAGATCACGCCACTGCACTCCAGCCCAGGCGACACTGCAAGACTCTGCCTCAAAAAACAAAACAAAAAAACAAAAAACAGATGCATGCATGTGCACACACAAAGCCCATGAAATGAAATATGCCAACTGACCACAAATGTAACTGCTCCACCCACACAGAAGGAAGAGAAAGCAATGAAAACCAAAGCAAGTTAATTGATTTTTCTCTACTTCTCCTTACTAGACCAGCCTTTTCTTTCGTCTATGCTTTACTGATCCTTTAAATGCCACTTCAGGTACCTGTTTGTCTAAGAAGCCAATCATAAGCAAACAAAACTAAAACATGAACTACATCCACAGATCCCCACACTTAGTCATGTGCACCTATGTGTGAAACCTGTAATTGATTTTATGTTTAATTATAAAGTCCACAGACTACATTATCCATCAGGGGTTTTCTTTACTGTCAAAATGCTTATTTTCCAGTTCTTCTGAATGTTTACTTAGGCTGATACTTTGCAACAATCTGAGATTTATGTTATGCTGGTATTTCCAAATCAACTGTAATTCAGTGGTGCATAGTGTCCAGAAAAGTTAAAGTTAATACAGTCTTAGGAAACATTTCTAACTTGCAAAGAAGCAGCAACCTTCAATTGGGAGGCTGAATTACCAGTTGATAGTGAGATAACAGCTGTAAAAAATTCCTCTTTTTACGGCTGGAATTAGTTTTCATATTTTAAAAAATCCAGTCATATTTGTTTTTTTCAAATACACAAAACATTTGACATTAAAAACATTTTCAAATGTTCCTCCACTAAAAACGTCGTAATAATGTGGAAAATTAGGCAGGCAGATCACGAGGTCAGGAGATCGAGACCATCCTGGCTAACACGTTGAAACCCCGTCTCTACTAAAAAAATACAAAAAACTAGCCGGGCGAGGTGGCGGGCGCCTGTAGTCCCAGCTACTCCGGAGGCTGAGGCAGGAGAATGGTGTAAACCCGGGAGGCGGAGCTTGCAGTGAGCTGAGATCTGGCCACTGCACTCCAGCCTGGGCGACAGAGCGAGACTCCGCCTCAAAAAAAAAAAAAGTGGAAAATTTCAGGTACCCAGAAAGAGACCAGGGACCCAGAAAATTTCAGCTACCTAGAAAATTCCAGAAACCCAGAAAGAGAATCTAGAAATTAATTTAGAAATTAGAAATTAATTCTGGAAAACATTAAATCTAGAAATGTTATTTTTATTGAAAATCATGTGGAATGTTTTGGTAACTTTATTAGTATCCTAAAAGTTAGCTAAAACACATAAGAGTTTTTTTTTCTCTCTCTTTAGTTCGTAACTCTTCTAATTACAGTATTTATGCCTCTGCACTTACAGAATAACTAAAATATGCAAAGCTGATAAAAATACCAGAGAACAAAGTAATATCATCCTCAGCCTGCTGAGTTTTTGTTACATTAATTCACCTAAGCATAAAAAATCGAGATGGTAACACTCTTATAACTTATTATGCTGCTTAAGAAAGGGCTGAATAAGAATCTAGAGACAAAAATAGAAAATTCTACATGAGATCCTCTACCTACAAACATCAGTGTTTCTTTCCTGAAGTCCTGAGCTGTTCATACGCACATATTATTGCTTCTGCATTAGAGGCTGATTACATTTAAAATCATTCTGTAGGAGAAAAACAATTGACATTTTATGATGTTAAATGGATGAATTAGATGTATAAATACAAGTTCTCTAAGTTGTCACTGTTTATATATTCTGCCAAATTTATGAATATAAAAATCCAACACTGCACAAAAGAACAAAGGGCGCGCCAGGAATGCCATGGTGGGCACAAAAAGATGAGAGCTGTGGAGGCCCATGAGTAGGACTGACCTGCTCAGGCTTCCCATCTGAGGGCGCCCAGTGGGTGCCACTGTCCCCTCCCTCCCCGACAACTTTATTCCTCCCCCACCGCTCCTCACCCACTCTCAGTCAGGGTTATTTATAATCCATTGTTCCACATAAATACAGAT
Source organism: Rhinopithecus bieti (assembly GCF_001698545.2). NCBI lineage: Eukaryota > Metazoa > Chordata > Mammalia > Primates > Cercopithecidae > Rhinopithecus > Rhinopithecus bieti. The sequence continues at coordinate 258,693 of NW_016816823.1, forward strand.
GTGATGTGGAAGGGGAGAAACGCTGGTATTCTAACACCTACAATTTAAGGATGCAGTTTTAAAATCAATCATAAAATAATTAAATAAGTATTTTCCCATTATATAACTCTATATTCCATGTGATATAAACTCAAATGTATCTCTACATTATCAAGAAACTTAATATTTAACTCCTTATAACAGAATCAAAATCAAAATCCATATCTGACCCAGTTCCATGATTTCTTAAGTAACATAAATTACACTTAAAATGTAATTTTGAAATTATAATTTTTTTAATTCATGGCAGAAAGTAATAAATGTTAACTTTATTGTATCCAAAGTTACAATGTAATCTGATAAACAAAAACTTCAGGAATAATGCAATACCAAAAACCTAAAAATCCTTTAGGGCAGAAAAGCCCAGGAATGCAGGCAAAGTGCTGCTGCTGCTGCTGCTGCTGCTGCTGCCTGTTATGCAGACCTTCATGCTTTCATCTGTGCTTGCATTTTAAGTATGTTCAAATAACTATTTCACTATGGAGGGCTAAAATACACAATTTATAATAACTCGTTTCCATTTAAATCAAGCCAATGCTAAAAGAAAAACTCCACTGTATTTCAAATTTTCACTTGATACAAAAGAAAACAATTTAGAGAAATTTATAGATTCTTTATAACCCCAGTAACATATTTTAGGTTAAAAAGCCCCTATTTTAGGCAGGTAGAAAGGTAGTCTTTATAAGTATAGTTTAGTACAGACAACTAGGTTACCTGAAAAAAGATATTGATCCAAACCTCTTTTACATTTGGGGATATAATTTGCAAAAGACTACTTTCCAAATGGTATTCTATTTAGTCTCATATTAAACTGGTATTGTAATAAATTGTTATTACTTGAGTAACTTTCATTCTCTGGCACACGGAGCCACAGAAATTTATAAGTCACAATCAAATACAGAGATCACAGGTGAATTTTAATCTTCCTTTATACAAAAATTTCTCTATGAAGGAAGTGTGGGAAAATACTAACACTAAGCTTCTCCATTAAATGTAAAGGAAATAATCATAGCTAAAACATTAAAATTTTAAAAGTTTGTAATATAATTAGAAAGATAAAGGAAAAAAGAATACCCTCTCATAAAGAGCAAATAAACTAGTATTTCCCTGTAAAGACAGAATACTCTTCCTCTTACAATCATACACAGAGAAAGGTACTATGAGACTACACCAAGTTTCTAAATTCAAGAAAAAAGTCAAATTTTAAATATTTCACCTTCAATACATGATCATCTGAACAACAAAAATTCTCAACCAAAAAATTTCCTCCACTGGCAAACATCCTGTTTCACACACATCTTGCCTTTCATATTAGGAATATACATTTTTTAAAACAAGAAAACCACTAGATCCAACAAGAAAGATTTCAAGAGAAATAAATAAAATAATAATTATATTTCAATAGCCTTAATTTCGACACAATGGGAAAATAAGACTTTGACTTTCATAGAAACTTTAGAAAAACATCTGGCAACTATAAGCTCATTGGTTGCAATGGCCTCAAATTCTATTAAATGCCAACATCCTTTAAATTAAATTCCTGAAAGAGATCTAAACAAACCATAAAATATGAAATTACTAAATAATTGATTTATCTTGAAAAATCTAGCTTGGGGTAAAGTGAAGTAAGGAGAGAAATCCAGTGGTGTATCCTAAGTTTTACTGACAGACCTGAAGTTTTCCTCCTGCTAAACAGATAAAACCATTCTGGCATTTTACCTTCTGTTTTGATCCCATTCTTCTTGCACTGAAGTTATGGAAAAAAGTAAAAACATTTTCAGCCCATCAAGTGCTGTCAGCACTAGCTGTGAATCTACCCCAAGTCCATCTACTTCTTATCTCAATGTTTATCGTCTACGCCAAGCCACCAACTATCTCAGCACCAGACTATCATGAGAACCAGTTCAAATGCTCTTCATTCTTTCTCACTTACCCTTCACAATCCATTCTCCAGGGAGTAGCCAAAGTGACCTTTTCGAAACATAAACCACATCTTGTCATTCCCCTATTTAATATCCTTGCAATGGTTTTCAACTCATCTTATTGGAGTCAAATGATAGCCTACAAGGCCCTACACGATCAGGTCTCTGCCTACCTCTCCTGAACCGTATTTTTCCCCTTGTACCGTCCTTCATGTCAGAGTTTGCCCTTGACCATCCTTCTTATCAGAGTTTCCCAACCTCGGCACTGACATACACTTCTTTAATGCTGGGGACTGTCTGCATTACAGGATATTACCAGCACTCCTGGTCTCTATCCACTAGATGCCAGCAGCACCTCCAACCCTGAGTGTTACAACCCACATAAGTCCCTATACATTGCTTTAAACAAGCCAAGTTCATTACTACTTCATGGCCTTTTCACCTCTCATTCCCTCTACCTAAAATGCTTATTCATCCCAGTAATAGAGCTGTATGGCTGGTTCCTTTTCATTACTGTCATCTTAGCTCTGTGGCCTACTCAGGGAGGCTTTCTCTAATCATCTTATATAAAGTTGCACCCACTTCCATCATACCTAACATCATTTAACTTATCAGGGTACAAATTTGTACACTTATTAGAGTACAAAGTGCTCAAAAAGCAGTTGTAAGAATTTACATAAATGTCACTATTTATGATAAAAGTGTTAAGTGGCAGGAACATAATATTTAACACATGATACCACAGCAGCACTCCTGGATATTCTCCTACATTGTATTTGCCTGCATCCTCAAAACGCACCCATGCTAGTGCATCATTAATCCTCTCCTTTGGAAAGGCTGGTAGCATTACTGTCAGTTAAAAGCAATGTATATTTGTTCCTGATGCCTTAACAAAAATAGTCCAAAACAGAGCATCCTTCCAGAGGCTGGGGAATGGAGAGGCATTTGAACTGTTTAGGATAGTGATGAAGGCACTGAACACCCAACCTACAGCTAAAAGCAGCTATGCCAAGGGGAATCTTCATTTCTTCATTTCTTCTATTATGTACACAAAGGGCTCACCATTATGTCTAAGTAGTTACTCTTTAATTGATCTTGTTTTAAGTGGATACAAAAAAGTCACTAATTTTATTTTAAAATAAAACAGGCAACAAAGAAGCACAACTTTAGTTACTTCAAAAGCATAAACTATATGAATGAAATGTGAGAGCTGAATCTGAGTTTCATCAGCTTTTAGTGTTTTTATGTGAATTGGTAAAATTCATTCAATTTACCATATGCTGAATAGTTAAGCCTTGCAAAATTGTGGCATCTCTAAAGGAATCAGTAGTCCAACTGCATTCAACTCCAAAAAGAACTGACTGACTTATGTCACAGGATCCTTTGAGTTACCTCTGGAGTTGTTTTTGAAATTATTATTTTGAATATACACTTGAGACCTTGAGTGCAGCCCATCTTTTTAAAACTATTGTGTTATTGCTTTGAATTACTAAAACATATTTCTAAATTTTGAATCAAAATCACTGATTTTAAAAATGGTCATTCAAGGCATTTACATAAGAACTTTTAGAATGGCAAGTGAGGTTTTGCAGACTACTGTACGAGTGTGAGCAAAAAGCTGTGGCATACCAGTTGTGCACCATGAGCTTCTGCACGGCCAGCAGAGCGTTATAGCGGACCTGCTGGTCTTCGTGATGCATGTGGTTCATGACCAGCTGCTTCCCGCCAAGCTGCTCGATGACCCTGCAAACAGGAGAGACGTGGTGAGGAAGATGCAATTACTCTCAAATTCACAGTTTGTAAGCATCTCAAATACTAAAATGCTAAAAAGGAAAGTAACGATGTGCGTAAATAAACCAAACATGTGTCTTTTTTTTTACATCATTTTCCCTGAACCACAGATTTACAGTATTCAAATATTTTCTTTTTTGAATTCCTAATGATAAATCCAACAGTTGTTCTCATTTCTCATCCCTAATCCAGAAAAGTATGATCTGCCCAGATACCACCCAGTCACCAGCATTTTAGATCATGGTTTTCTAAGTGGTTGAGTATTAACGTTTTTATTATCAGTATTTCTTGCTTGTTTAAAATCAGTATTGAACACCATCTAATTTTCATCATAACATACAATCAATATCAAGCCCACCAGTGACTGTGCTGTGTGACAGATAGGGGCTTAGATGTAGATAGCAGGGAACAGAGGGTTAAAGAGCACCCATGCTAATTTTCTGGAAAAGACTACTGATTTTAAGATAACCACCCGTTTCTCAGAACAATGGGATATGCCATGTGACTTGGGCAGTGAGATGGAGGAGAACATTCATATCTTTGAGAGCACCGAGATGACTGACAACCGACACTGCTTTCTATCACCACACTTCCAACACCCTGAAAATCCACTTATTACATACACAAAGGAAAGTAAAAATGGTTATTTTCGTCATGCACAGAAATAGGTCCTCTGTTCCTTTGCAAAAGTGTGGTTACAGACAGAGCTGTGGAGTCTCAACTTCCACAAAACAGTGTGGACTGCCCTGTCCATTCTTCAGTCCCCAGTCCTGTCTAGTGGAGGATACCTACTATACAGTCAGTGACAAGTGGCACCTTAATACAGTACGGTGTTTGGTGATTTAAGACAATCTCACAGATCAGTAAGGTTTCTGGGGTCAGAAAGAAAGAAGTAGATGGAGTGGGAGTGAAAGGGAAGCTTTTATCTGCATACCTTTTCATATTTTATTCTTTAAAGCATGGTTTTTTAAAAAAAAGTATTGAACTGAGGGGAACAAAAAGAACATAATATAAGTATCATCAAACATTAACTGAGTGCTTACTGCATGCCAGGCACCGTACTTTAAAACATTATCTAACATATCAGCTCAGCCATTTATCAAACATGTTAATTAGACAAGTCCTTTACCTGGTAAATTCCTCCCTGACAAATAGGGAAGACAAGGACATCTTTACAGCGTTGCTGTGATGATTAAAGGACATAAAGCCTAAGTCCCTGCAGGACACCAAGCCCAGCTCTGCAGCGACGATGATACAAGATGCTCTCCTGCCTCTCATTCTCACTGTAGCCCAAGGGATCTTAGCAAAACTCTGCATATTATTTTTACTACTTAAAATTCAGTGGCTTCTACTTCTCTTAACAAAAGGACCCAGGCCAGGCTCATGCCTGTAATCCCAGCACTTTGGGAGAACAAGCTAGGACAAACTGCTTGAGCCTAGGAGTTCGAAACCAGCCTGGGTCACACAATGAGACGCTGTCTCCACAAAAAAATTAAAATAAAAAATTAGCCAGGCATGGCGGTGTGCACCTGTAGAACCAGCTACTTGAGAGGCGGAGGTGGGAGGATCACTTGAGCCCAGCTCAAGGTTACAGTGAGCTATGATCACACCACTGCACTCCAGCTGGAGCAACAGGGTGAGACCCTGTTTCTTAAAAAAATAAATAAAAATAAAACAAAGGACCCAAATCCTTAAAATAGCTGACAAGGTCCTTTCACAGTCGGTTTTGGAGCCCCACTGAGCTTCACAGAGCACAGTCACAGGCTGCTTGTTCTCTAGACTGCCTCTGAGGCCTGAGCTAGCAGCCAACAGCACTGTAGCTCCTGCCTGAAGGAAGCTTCCCTAATGCACGAGTTTTCTCCACAGGCACATAACAGCCCCTTCTTGCGCTTAGGAACATTACACAGCACTCCAGCAGAAGGTTTGAGGCAATTTTTAACAGCAAAATCGCCCCCCACACACACAAAAACCCCACAAAACTGCAAAAAAAAGTATGGCACTAAACAGACCACGTAAAGGACGCTTGTTTCTAGCATAAGAGAGAACACAGGATGGCGGAACGCTGCCTTGTTCCCCCACAGCTGCGGATGTGTCCATGAGCGACTCCAATTATTCAACAACTCTATACATGTCCACGGATAACTGCGAAAGCGCCTCAGCACTGGCACGGGTGTTGAAAATAAACTTTTTAGGAGGTGGGAAAATTCACAATTCTGGAACCAATGAATAATGAGGATCAAAATACAATCTCAGAAAACTGCCATGTTGTGAGCAAAATACGACTGAATCCCGAAGTGCTGGGATTACAGGCGTAAGCCACTGCGCCCAGCGATCCTTTCTTATGACTCAAGAAGTCTGTTCTAGATAACTTGGTAAAAGTTCAAAAACAAAATAATTCTAATACTTGACATGAAAGAAATACGTAATTTAAAATGTTTGAGGATTATGATTAATCTTTTTGAAAACTTAGTTCAAATTGTTGGTCTGCAAATCCACTGAACATCCATAAAGTTTGGGGGGGAAAAAAACCTCCTATAACCATGAGAGAAAACACTGCC
>NW_016816823.1:265273-277970 GCF_001698545.2 Rhinopithecus bieti
CTTTTTTTTTTTTTTTTTTTTTTTTTTTTTGAGAAGTTTCAAAAGGCAGAGTCTTAATGAGGAGAAAATAATTCGAAAACATATCTCAAAGCAGAAGGATCTGGAGCTTGCATAGAAAATAAGTTATGCTGGTGAGAGGCTTCAGAATAAAGAATGACTATATTAGTCCATGATGTAAATATAAGCCACTGGAAGGACGTAGAAAAGAATTAGCATGGCCACGGTTTTGGGCCAAAAAAGGCTATTTTAGGAAAAGCACGGAGGATCGACTGCAGCAGTTACTGGTGATAGGAAGTCTAACGAAGGTACAGCACGGTGGGAGAGATCATCATTCTTAGGGAGAAACAGTAAAGCAGGGAGAAAGAAAGGAACAGAGCAGTAGAGCAGAATTATGTGAAGGCACAGCAGGTTTCTGCCTGGGCTGCAGGTCAGGTCTGCACAACATAGCCATAAGAAACATTTGAAACACTGGCTGGCTACTGAGGCAGTGCTGTGAGAAGATAAATTCTTCAACAAGCTTTTCACTTTCAGGATTTTAGAACGATCATATTTTATCTTCATTTGCTTTTTAGCACTTATAAATCTAAGAGAACTCTATATACCATCGATCATCTGTTTTTCATGTTTAACACATTTTAGATGAGTTACAGATTTGACTATTAGCTACATTTATATTTGCCTTATCTAAAGATCTTTAATTTTCCATAGAAAAACAGATTATTTTGGAATGATATTAATTTTGGACAGCTCTTGATATTACTGTGTCAAGAACTATGAGGGTCTTAGTTTTTACCCTACTTGCAGCTAACAAGTTAGCCTGCCATAGTTTCATGGATCCTGGTAGAAGACATGCGACTCCTAGGTCTGAGACAAAAGATAGTTTATTGTTCACAGTAATAGAAATAGCAAGATACTAGCATTTTAGTGCTGGTCCCCCAAGCCTCAATTTCCACAAGCCAACATAAAGGGAGCCAGATGAGCCCTGTACACTGTATAAGAGGAACCCTAAACTTAGAGAAACCCCAATCTCTCATATGGCAGTAAGCACATCTGCCCATTGCTCTTAGGCAGACGAACCTCTCTGTAAAGGGCATTCAGTGCCTCGTCTTGCAAGAAGTTCAGAAAGCTGAGAGAGAGGAGTCCAAAAGGCTTATTGGGAAACAAAGAAAAAAGAAAGGCATGAGAAATGTCTTTGTACAATATCAACCCCTCATTTCTACACCATCTTACCTTCCAAAAAATTTATCCATAAACACAACACTTGTGGGTGGTTCTGATGAATCTGGCTGGCACAGGCTGGGACCAGGTCCACTTAATTAGTTTTATATGCCATTTCATTAAGGCTACTACCTACAAAACTCCAAGCACCAGGATAAGGCCAACATGCAGCACTGACCTCACCACCCATTTCCCGCAGGGTCCTGAACTCAACCACCTAAACAAATGCAATGAATCATCAGAGTCTACAAGGACAGCCTCCTTTTACAGAGCTCTCCACACCTGTCTGATGACTACGCAATCTACTGGTAGTGTTTCCTGAATTACCTGAAGGTTCCTTAAGACCACCCCTAAAGTGCAAGTTACTGTCCCTGTAAGAGGCAGATGAGTTAATGCCTGGCTTCCATAAAGTATAATACTAGGGTACTCATCATGCCCCTGGAAAGTGGTTTATCATTGCTGGGGCCACCCAAGTGAGACCTTCATGAGTTAAGGAAACAGGCTGGGTGACCTCCTGGCTGGATGATAAACCTTCAGAGTCTGAGTTCAGTTCAAATAACTGAGTCCTTATTTTAAGGAGAGACTGACCTATTTGTCGATGCCACCAGTCAGAGGACATTTGTCCGCACCATGGGATGGCTGAGGGATAGCTTTAGAATTGGGGAAATGGGAGAGACATACAGAGTTGCTGACAGGCATTTTGCTTAGGAGGTGCAGGAGCTACCATTATCTCTTCTGTTTCCAATAAATTTTTCAGTAAGGTTAAACAGAGTGGCCATGGTATAGCAGTGAGAGCTATCTGGCAGTTGGTGACAGGTCCAGCACTCAATTAAACAGAAGTCACTGGCAACAGCTTGGGAGATCTGTGTGTTTTCCTTTGAAGAAAGCTCTAGAGGCAGTTCACTGGAAACAAAGATCACTGATGTCCCTCCCTCCCCTGTATCTCCAGGTTCTGAGGTATTCTTCAGATGCTGAGGTTGCTGTTATCCTTCCACTGCTACAAAATCTATGTGGCCCATTCCAATAGCAAACCTCACTACTTTTTAACCATCCCTTAATTGTATCCAGATATTTGGTCTGAAAGGGCCAAGTACAAAAGGGACAACCGCATTTCTGCGAAACTTGGAGAAATCCATTTCAGTTTCCGTCTTAGTGTGCGTGAGTCACTACAGAGGGACTTGGCAAGCACTAACCAAGCAGTCCTTTTCCTTATGATTCAGGTTACGGGGTGGTGGCAATTCTTTTCCTAAGGGCCAGATAAGTAAATATTTTATGCTTAATTCATCTCTGTAAGTACAAATAGTAGACAAAAAATAGCCAGTGCTCGCAAAATGGCCACTGAATTAAATCATACAAACTAAAGAAAATATTTAACATGAAATATCTAATGTGATCTACACAGTAGTATTATACAAGTGTACTTATATTTTTAGACTACTTTTTTTTTTTTTGAGACAGTCTCGCTGTCACCCAGGCTGGAGTGCAGTGGTGCGATCTCGGCTCACTGCAATGTCCGCCTCCTGGGTTCAAGCAATTCTCCTGCCTCAGCCTCCCGAGTAGCTGGGACTATAGGCACGTGCCACCACGCCCAGCTAATTTTTTTTTTTTTTTTTTTTTTTTAGTAGAGAAGAGGTTTCACTGTGTTAGCCAGGATGGTCTCAATCTCCTGACCTCGTGATCTGCCCACCATGGCCTCCCAAAGTGCTGGGATTACAGGCATGAGCCACCACGCCCGGCCTATACTACTCATTTTTAACTGGGTTTATCATAATTCTCACTACTGTGGCAAACTTGATTTCATTTACTTTGTTAGTTCCTTTGCTAACCTACTCCATTTTAGACAAGTACATTATTTTAGACTCTACATTGAAGGTTTCAAGAAAGCAAATGAAATGAATGGCTTTCTCTTACCGTTTGCCTCGTGGATAATGCCGCACATATTCTCCAACATCATGAGCAGCAACGGCTAAGACCTGGGGATCATCTGACACTTCCAAAAGTTTTGTCAAGATTCTGAAACAAATTTTATCCAAAAAGAGATCAAGTTCTAATTTTTCTATAGAATACAACAGAGCACAGGTATAATGAAGGTATCTTCCTGAAAATAGACATTTATTAGTATATTCATATTCTTCTAAATATTTCACTATTACACATAAATTTGCAGTTTTCAAACCTTCAAAGCGTCACACATATATAACAAGTTTCTTTCAGATTCACAATGTAGGCCATGCACAATTTCCAAAATATCAGGGACTCCCCGCCTCAAGAAAACTAGAACATGAATAAAAGTTATTTTAACACAAAACTGCTAATTATATATATTTTCATAAGCTATTTGTAAACCCTAGGACCTACTGGTATTTTAATGCTCAAGGGCCTAAAAATAGACGGAAAACTTCTCAATTCATTCTAAAAGCAGAGCATAACTGTGATAACCAGTCAGAATGAAGGTTTTTTAAATGGCTTGGTAGAAGACCAACATATAAAAACAACTCTTTCTAATATCCCAGCAACTCAGAAACAGATACATAAACCTTAACAAATTAGCCAACTGAACCCACTAGTACACTGAGAGACAATATTCAGTTTTCAGCTCAAATGTCATCTCTTGTATAAGAGCCCAGGATTACCCTAAGGCAGTACTCTTCCCATCATTCTCTTTTCCTACTCCACTTTTCTTTATAGTACTAATTACCACCTGCCATTGTAATATGTATTAAGACAGTCATGTTAAATGACTTCAAGTCATAGGAAGGAAAAATGACAGATCACAGATCAATACATTTAGTCTGATGACATGTATAAGTAATGGTATATAAAGATGTAGGTAAGGTATGTCTAGGCACCGAAAGAGACCACGGCCTGCTGATCCTAGTTCCTCCTCAGGAAGAGTCTGAGATTGAATAGCAGTGAAGAAACCTCTCCACTTTAGTTCTCTCTGCCTTCAAGATGAAACAAGACATATATTCAGTTTCTCATATATCTATTTATGTTTTTAACATTTCAAACTATGTATGTTTTTAAAAGGCTAACTTGCAAATTATTCTAAAATTAAATTTAATTCAACTGAAACAATTTGATAATTTCAAAAGATTACTTCTATGTTTTTATTTTGATAATTTAAATATCAAGAAATTTTATGAAATTATAAGCAAATTACACTAACAAAATTATTTAAAATATAACATCTGTTCTCAAGAAAAGAAAATAGCTCAGAGTCGTCAAAGCTATGTGAAATATATAAAATTTTTCACCCCCAGAAACAAGAGTGTGGGTCCAAGGGCAATTATTTAAAGGCAGTTTGTCCCTAACTGTCCCACTCATTACCCTCATGTTCCTGGAATTTGTGATACGAACATCAATGTACAGCTAATCAACAGTTTATGTCATTTTAATGTAAATTCTTGATAAACGACTTAGGAACTGCCTCTTCTTTTTCCCTTAAAAGCCCACTTGTAACAGCTACTAATTGGAGTGTATATTCAAGGCAACTTGAATCTATGCTCTCAGGTAGCCATCTTCAAGCTTTGAGCTCGAACAATCTCTGTATTTAATCTTACTTTCTGAATTTCGTTATTTAAGACTGACATTCTGAATACATCAAACCAGAAGTCAGGAAATAACAGCTCAAGTCCAAACCCAGATGCCATCTGTTTCTGTAAATGTTTTACTGGAACACAGCCAGGTTCATTAGTTTACTTGTTGCCCATAGCTGCCACTGCAATGGCAGAGGTGAGTAATTTGGGATAGAAACAAAATGGTTCAAAAAGTCAAAAATATTTACTACCTGGGTCTTTACCAAATCACGCTGCCAATCCCTGCCTTAAACCATTCTCAGTGATTTAAGCCATTCTCCATACGGCTGAGACCCTCCCTGATACCCAAAATACGGTGTACACGCCAGCAGCATGGACATCACCTGGTTACTTAGAAATGCTGATCAAAGACCCTAATCTAGGACTACTGAATTAGAATCTGCATTTTAACAAGATCTCCATTAACATTTGAGAAGCACAGTCTTAGAGTCAAATAATGTTACAACTGGAAGGAATCACAGACTTTCTAGTCAAATCTGCAAAATGTGGACATGATTTTAATTCTTACCCTTCAGGACCATTAAGTCCACTGAATATCTTCAGCAACAAAGAAAACATCTTTGTATTATTAGCTATAAACCTGCTGAGCATGCTATTTCTGTGTCAAATCATCAGTTAAAATGTTCAAAAGAACAGGTTCAAAAAAAGAGATTTTATGGTACTCAATGAGAGAGTTCCCTCCAAGATGTATCTGAATACAGTTAAGTCAACAATAGATTCATCAATCACAATCCAAACCTCTTTTGCCACATTAACAACAAGTCATGATTCTATCAAATAGTCCAATGGATCCAGGCAGCAACACACCACAGCTCTGTAGTTAGACCAAATGTGATTTCTGCCTCGACATTAGCTAGAAATGTAATCTTGAAAAGCATCTGTTCAAATCAAATTAGAATTTACATTATTATTCTAATTCATCACTCAACAAATACGTTCATTCTCTTTCACAATGTTTTCCCTCAGTTTTAGAAACTTGTTTTCCCTCTCAGCTTTTCCTTTTCTTCTATCACCATGGCTTTTTATATTTCAGAGTATTTCCTTATTCAAAATATATATTTATTTCAAAACTACTAACATACAAGCTACAAGGTATTTTCTCTACAGTTCAAAAGCGAGAGGGAAAAATTAACTTACCTACTTGCTAAGTCTGGAATTACCTGATGTAAGTGTGGTTATCCACAGATAAAAGGAAGACCAGTATGCATGGTGCTTTTTAAACAGCAGAATCAAATAAAGATTTCATCCAGATCTATCTTAAATGGGCAGCACTAGTACCTGTCATTGACTTCTTGCAGATAATTTATAAGAATGTAAAGAATATCAGGTGACATGATCAGGGGGTTGTTAAGCTGCCACTCTAAAATAATAATTGGTTGCAGCTGGCGCCAGGGAAAGACAGTTTCCCAACAATAGAAAACACCTGAAGCTGGTGATTAGCAGCTTCCCAATAATATCTCAAGAGTGGGGTGGGCAGGCTCAAGCATGTGCACTAAGGTGCAAAATGGCAGAGTTTAACCGGTATATGACCTTCCTCTAGGAATGCTCAACCAAGGGAAAAATGCCTCCAGTGAGCATGAACACAACTTCAGTAAACATACTGTGCATGTGGCCCCTCCCAAGTGCTGGCAGGCCACTGAACGTGACAGGCCAGCCCAAGGGAAACATTGAAGGAGGAGAAATGGAAACCCCAGAACCATGCCAATGTATAAAACCCCAAGTCAAGGGCAGCATAGGGCACTTGGATCTCCTAAGTCACCTACCTGGCCCTCTTCCAAGTGTACTTTACTTCCTTTCATTCCTGCTCTAAAATCTTTTTAATAAGCCTTCACTTCTGCTCTAAAACTTGCCCTGGTCTCTCACTCTGCCTTAAACCTATTTCTGCCCCTCAGCAGAATTATTTCCTCCAAGGAGGCAAGGATCGAGTTGCTGCAGACCCACACAGATTCACAACTGGTAACACCCCAAGTGACAGAAGAGACTCCCTTCTTGGCCAAGGGGACCCCAGAGAAACCTCAAAAACTGAGTTTCAGGCTATGATGGGAAGAGGGATCAGACAAAACTCATAATACCCTTTTCCTTTTGGAGTTTAGGCACAACTGGCCACCAGTAATGTAAATCAGAAATCAGGTACACTTTCTCAGGGCTCCGTAAGACTGTTTTTCCAAGATGGTGGTCACTCATATTGGCTCAGAAGAAACCTCTTAAAAATATTTCACAGAGTTTGGTTTCTCCATTAACAAGAATAAAAACTAAAGACAAACAATAATTTTAAATTTCTCATCATCATATAAACATAAAAGAAAAATAGCATACATCAGCTGGGCACGGTGGGTTCACACCTGTAATCCCAGCACTTTGCAAGGCCGAGGCGGGCGGATCATGAGGTCTGGAGATCGAGACCATCCTGGCTAACACAGTGAAAACCCGTCTCTACTAAAAAATAGAAAAAATTAGCCGGGCGTGATAGCAGGCACCTGTAGTCTCAGCTACTCAGGAGGCTGAGGCAGGAGAACGGTGTGAACCTGGGAGGCAGAGCTTGCAGTGAGCCAAGATCGTGCCACTGCACTCCAGCCTGGGTGACAGAGCAAGACTCCGTCTCAAAAAAAAAAAAAAAAAGAAAAAAAAAAAGAAAAATACCATATACCATTGTTCCTGGCTATTCAGAAAAATCACAGTGTCATACAAAGGAAAAGGGAATAATCTGAAGAAGCCACAAAAATTAAAACCTAACACCAAAATATAGAAGGTACCCTTTTCAAAAGTCTCTTTAAGTGTATCATAATAAAGATATACATAATGCTTTTGTAACAATTTGTAAAATGTTCCCCTCCATTATATTCCAGTTTTCTAAAACTAGATTTAAAAAATAAATCCAAGCTCTTTTTGTTGTTAAAACTCAAAGTCAAAAGGTAATAATGAAAAACTAATCCATTCCTTCCCACTTCCTATTCTGTCAGTCTTGCTGACATTAATCACTCACTTTGATTTGCCACACTTTGTTTAAATAAGAATAATGTATCATTTTCAGTAATACACAGAAAATTGAGTCTAAACAACACAGACAGGTGGATCTAAAAAATGCTTCATCTGGATGCCTCATTTAAATGACAGTAAGAGGATTTCTTAAAAGTATAAATCTATAAGGAAGGACGAAATGGGAAATGAAACAAAAACAATAAAATATTGAAGCAGAAAGTCAGAAGAACAAATGTTAAATATGAGAAAACCAAATACCAAGCTGGCAGGGAGGTAAGCCAAAGGAGCAACCTGATTTACAACACAGAACTATTTATACCAGTATTTTTAGATACCAGACTCAAACTGTGCTGCCTCATATGACAACCACTAGCCACATGTGGTTTGTTTTAAAGTTAAATTGGGTTAAAATTTAGTTTCCCAGTTACCAAGAACATCTCCAGTGCCCTTTAGTGACAAACTATTGTACTGAGCAGCACAGATATAAACTACTTCTATCATCACAAAAAGTTCCATTGAAGTTGAGGTAGAAGGTGAAAAACTGTAATGCAAGATCTATAGGAACACTATAAAAAAAATCACACACAAAGGAAAAAATGTAATGAAAGACGGACAAGAGGGTAACATTATCCAACGGAAATCCTACATAAATGAAGGGATATACTACCATGTTCATGGATTGGAGGACCCTCCTTCCAAATTAAAATAGTATCAGTTCCCCCTGGAATAAACTATGGTTTCAATCCCAATCGAACTACCGGTCAAACCATTTGTTTGACAAGCTGATTCTAAAATGCATACAGAAATGCAGAAGTCCAGAAAGCACCAAGACACCTTGGAAGAACAGGCAAGCTCATACTATCAGACACCAAGACAGAAAAAATGAATGGCAATTAACATAACATAGTATTAGAGTAAGAACAGACAAATAGATTATGGAATGTAACAAAGAATTCATAAAGACATTTGCATAGGAGAGGCTCTAGACAGAGCAATTGGGCAAAACACAGAAATAAAACGCACCCAGATTGAAAAAGTGAGAAGTAAAACTCTGTATTCACAGATGACATAATCTTGTACAGTTGATCATTGAACAGCACAAGTCTGAACTGCACAGGTCCACTTACACATGGATTTTCTTACACCTTTGCCACCCCTGAAACAGCAACACCAACATCTTCTCTTTCTCAGTCTCCTCAACATGACGACAAGGAGGATGAAGATCTTTACAATGATCCACTTCCACTTAATGGATGGTAAATATATCTTCTCTTTCTTATGATTTTCTTGATAATATTTTTTCTCTAGTTTATTGTAAGAATACAGTATATAACATAGGTAACATTCAAAATATGTATTAATCAACTGTTTGTTATCAGTGAGGCTTCTAGTCAACAGGAAGTTATTAGTAGTTAAGCTTTGGAGAAGCTCAAAATTATACGTGGCTTTTTGACTGTGGGGAAGGAGGGTCGGCATCCCTAATTCCTGCATATTCGAGGGCCAACAGCAGACAGAAAATGCAAAGGAATCCAATAAAGAAAAGGGTATGATAAGGTCAATCTACAAAACTCAATTGTTTTTCTATAAACTTGCAATAAATAATTTAAAAAAAGAAAACAACTTCATTTACAATAGCATCAAAAGGACAAAATATTTAGAAATAAATTTAACAAAAGACATGCCAAATTTATATTCTGAAATCTACAAAACACTGTTGAAAGAAATTAAATATGATCTAAACAAATCAGAAAACATCCCAGGTTCATGGATCTGAATACCAAATACTTCCCAAACTGACATACAGCTACAACGGAATCCCTATTAGAGTCCAAACTGGGTTCTTTGTAGATTTTAACAAGGTGATTCTAATATTCATATGAAATGTTAAGGGACCCAGAATAGCCAAAATCATCTTGGAAACAAAAGAGCAGACTTCTTCCAGTTTCTGGTATAGCATGTAAAGAGCCTGGAAATCATCACTCCGCTCCTCACAGCAGGAAAAAAAACAAATGCTGAACAAAACAAGTCTTCTTAGATCCATCGGGATCCATCAGAGAACTGAGGTCCCAGGACAAACCACCTCCCTGGAAGCTAGAGAGATGGGTGACAGAGAATCAAAGCTTATTGGGAGCAGAAACTGCTGTTGGATCTATCAACTGGTAGAAACACTTAAAGGGAAACTGACTAATTGCTAAAGACTGAACAAAAACTAGCTACAGAAATAAAAACCCCAAGGAGTCCAGTCTTATGGAAGTTAGGTGGCCTTCACAGTGCTCACCTAAGGAGAAGTGGATAATCGAATAGGCTTATATCTATTAAAGAAATGAGTAATTAATAACCTTACAAAACAGAAAGCAGCAGGCCCACATGTTCTCACTGGTAAATTATGTCAAACATTTAAGAAGGAAACACTACCAATTCTCTACAGTCTCTTCCAGAAAATAGAAGCAGACGGAACAACTCTTAACTCATTCTATGAGACCAACATTACCATAACCCCAAAATCAGAAAAAGACATCACAAGAAAGGAAATTTACAGAGCACTATCTCTCATGAACACAGATGCAAAAATCCTCAACAGAAATATTGGCAAATCAAATCTAATAACATATAAAACGAATTATTAAACTATGACCAAACAGGATTGAGTCCGGCTATGCAAGGCTAGTGTAATATTTGAGAATCAATTAATGTAGCCCATCACACCAACAGGCTAAAGAAGAAAAATCATATCAATAGAGTCAAGAAAATTATTTGACAAATTCAATATCCATTCATGATAAAAACTCTCAGCAAATTAGGAATAGAGGGAAACATTCTCAACTTTATCAGATAAAGATGGTATGCAAAAAAAAATATCTATAATTAACATCATACTGAATAATGAGAAACTAGATGCTTTCCTCCCTAAGATCAGGAGCAAGGCAAGGATGTACCCTCTCATCACTGTATTCACCATCATATTGGAAGTATTATTAAGTGTAATAAAACAAAAAAGGAAATAAAAGAAATAATTACAGTAAAGTTGCAGGATACAAGGTAAATCTATGATTCACTTGTTTCCCCATACACTATCCCTGAACAATTGGAATTTCAAATTAAAAACATAGCACTAGGCCAAGCATGGTGGCTCATGCCTATAATCCTAGCATTTTGAAAGGCAGAGACAGGAGGACTGCTTTGAGGCCAGGAATTCGAGACCAACCTGGGCAACAGAGTGACATCCCATCTCCACAAAAATTAAAAAAAAAAAAAAATAGCCGGACATGGTAGTATATGCCTGTAGTCTTAGCTGCTCAGGAGGTTGAGATGGAAGGATCTCTTGAACCCAGGAGTTTGACGTTACAGTTAACTATGATCACACCACTTCACTCCAATCTGGGTGACAGAGCTAGATCCTGCCTCTTAAAAAGGGGGGAAAAGGCCAGGCATGGTGGCTCACGCCTGTAATCCCAGGACTTTGGGAGGCCGAGATGGGTAGATCACGAGGTTAGGAGTTAGAGACTGGCCTGGCCAACATGGTGAAACCCCGTCTCTACTAAAAATACAACAATGAGCTGGGCATGGTGGTGCGCTCCTGTAATCCCAGCTACTCAGGAGGCTGAGGTTGGAGAATCTTGAACCCAGGAGGCGAAGGCTGCAGTGAGCCAAGATTGCGCCATTGCAACCTGGGCAACAGAGTGAGACTCTGTCTCAGAAAAAAAAAAAAAAGGGCAGGGGGGTGGACAACACACACACACACACACACACACACACACACACACACATACACAAGACCATTAGCACCAAAAAAAAGAGAGAAAGAGAAATATTTAGGTATAAATGTAACAAAATATGTGCAAGATCTATATGAGGAAAACAAAAGCCAAATGAAAGGCATCAAAGAAAATCGAAACAAATAAACAGATATTCCACATTCACAAGTAGAAAGACTCTATACTGTCAAGATACCAACTGTTCCCAACTCCATCTACAGATTCAATGCAATCCCAATCAAAATCCTTGCAAGTTATTTTGTAGATACTGACAAACTAAAGTTTGTTTCCATATATTTTTTTTTTTTTGAGACGGAGTCTCGCTCTGCTGCCCGGGCTGGAGTGCAGTGGCCGGCTCTCCGCTCACTGCAAGCTCCGCCTCCCGGGTTTACGCCATTCTCCTGCCTCAGCCTCCCGAGTAGCTGGGACTACAGGCGCCCGCCACCTCGCCCGGCTAGCTTTTTTTTTTTGTATTTTTTAGTAGAGACGGGGTTTCACCGTGTTAGCCAGGATGGTCTCGATCTCCTGACCTCGTGATCCGCCCGTCTCGGCCTCCCAAAGTGCTGGGATTACAGGCTTGAGCCACCGCGCCCAGCCTGTTTCCATATATTCTAAAGTTATGGAAAAGCAAAAGACCCAGAATGGCCAGCACAATATTAAAGAACAACAAAGTCAGAGGACTGACATTACCAACTTCAAGATTTACTATAAAAACAGTACTCAAAACAATACGGTATTGGTAAAAGAATAGACAAATAGATCGCTAAAACAGAAGAGAGGGCCCAGAAATAGACCTACACAAATACAGTCAACTGATCTTGTGACAGTGGAGCAAGGGCAATTCATTGGAGCAAAGATAAGTCTTGTCAAAACCCACAGAGCTATACATAAAGTTGAAAAGTTCAGAATGAGGAAAATACACAACACAAAGAGTGAATTCTAATGCAAACTATGTATGAACTTTAGTTAATAACAACATATCAATATTAGTTAATCAATTGTAACAAATGTACCACACTAATGCTAAAAACTGGATGTTAGAAACAGGAAATGGTATTGGTGGAGGTAGAGGTAGCATATGAAAGCAATCTACTTTTGCTCGATTTTCTGTGAATCTAAAATTGTTCTAAAATTAAAGTCTATTTT
>NW_016816823.1:278083-362420 GCF_001698545.2 Rhinopithecus bieti
TAGTTAATCAATTGTAACAAATGTACCACACTAATGCTAAAAACTGGATGTTAGAAACAGGAAATGGTATTGGTGGAGGTAGAGGTAGCATATGAAAGCAATCTACTTTTTGCTCGATTTTTCTGTGAATCTAAAATTGTTCTAAAAATTAAAGTCTATTTTAAAAGTTGTAGTAAGGTAAAATTAAAGTCTATTTTAAAAGTTGTAGTAAGGTATATATTAGTAATTCTCACACTGTGTGTCACAGCAAACTCTAGTAACAATTTAAAATATCTACCAATTACAGACTCATTAAAGATACACTCTTTTCTTAATAAAAGAAAAAAGGTAGAAAGTCATACTTCCTGTTTTCCAAACTGACTATAAAGCAACAGCAATCAAAACAGTGTGGTACTGCTATCACAGTAATCTTATTGACCAGCAGAGAGTCCAGAAATAAACCCAAGTCTATAGTCAACTGATTTTCAACAAGGATGCCAAGATAATTCAATAAGTAAAGAATAGTCTTTTCAACAAATAGTACTTAGGACAACTGGATAGCCACATGCAAAAGAAAGAAGTTGTACCCTTACTTCATGCCATATACAAAAATTAACTCAAAATGGATCAAAAACCCAAATGTAAGAGCCAAGTCTATAAAAATATTGTGAAAACATGGGAGTAAATCTTCATAATCTCAGTTTTGGCAACACACCAAAAGCATGAATAACTAAGGAAAAAATAAATTAGACTTGATAGAAATTTTAAAACTTTTGTGCTTCAAAGGACACTGTCAAGAAAGTGATAAGATAATCCACAACATGAGACAAAATATTTACAAATCACATATCTGATCTGGGACCTGTATCCAGAATATATAAAGAACCCTTACAACTAAGTAATAAAAAGACAACCCAACTGAAAAACGAGCCAAGCATCTAAACAGACATTTCTCCAAAGTAGATATACAAATGGCCCACAAGCACATGAAAAAGATGCTTGACATTATCAGCCATCAGGAAATACAAATAGACACCACAATGAGATATCACTGCACACTCACTCAGGTGGCTAGAATCAAAAAGTCAGGTCATAACAAATGTTGGCAAAGATGTGGAGAAACCAGAACCCTCATTCACTGTTGGTGGGAATAGCAAATTGTGTAGCCACTTTGGAAAACAGTCTGGCAGTTCCTCAAATGGTTAATCACAGAGTTAACATATGACTCAGTAATTTCACACCCAAGTATCTAACAGCAAGACAAATGAAAACATATGCCCACACAACTTGTATCACAACTATTATGGGCAATATTTATAACAACCCAAAAGTTCATGAACTGATGAGTGCATAAATAAAATGTGGTCTTATCCACATAATGGAAAATCATTCAACCATAAAAAGGAATGAAGTAGTGATAAATTCCACAACATGGACGAACCCTGAACACATTATAGTACGTGAAAGAAGCCAGTCACGAAAAACATACATGATTCCATTTACATGAAATTTCTATAACAGGCAAATCCAGGTATCAGTGGTTACTTAGGGTTAGGTAGATGGGTGGATAGAGAGGTGATGGCCAAAGGATATGAGGTTTCTTTTTGAAGCAATGGGCACAAATACCTGAATATACTAAAAACCACTGAATTTTATTGCTTAAACATATGAATTGTATGCTATATAAACTACATCTCACTAAAAAAAGAAACAAACCTACACATACCAGTCATCTTATTATGACAAAGGTAAACCCGGAGAGCACTGGGGGAAACGTTTTCAACAAATGGAGCTGGTTCAATTAAATATCTATGGAAAGAAAAAAATAAATCCTGTTCCCTACTTTATGCCTTACCCAAAAATCAATTCCAGATGGACTGGGTATCTACCTATAAGAAGTTAAACAATAAAGTTTCTAGGAGATATCATATAAAGACATCTTCGTGACCTTGAGTAGGCAAAAACTTCTTAACCAGGATACAGAAAAGCACTAGCCATACAGGGAAAGACCGATGAATTGAGCTACATCAAAATTTAGAGCACCTCTTCATCAAGACACCATTAAAAAGTAAAATGGCATGCGACAGAGTGGGGACAAAATGGCTGTGATGAAAATACACATATGAGACAACACCCTCATGTTCAGAATACATATAGAACTCCTGTAGAAGGAAAGAAAATAGACTTGAACAGGCACTTCTCCAAGAAAAGATGTCCAGATGGCCAAATGGATATGAAAAGGTATTTAACCACATTAGTCAGCAAGAAAATACAAATTAAAACCACAGAATATCTAAAATTTAGAGTGACAAAAACAAGTGTTGGTGAGGATTTGGGATAACAGATATTAAGAGTGTAAAGTGGAACAATAAACTTACTTCAAGAGTTCATAATTCTTCTCATTTAACCTCACGGCATTCTCTCTCCAAAATTTCTCAGATTTGTGCACAGGACTCCATTCCAACCTTCCAGATTTAAGTTCTGAACTGTATTCATCAAATGAACTATAAAAATGTTTAAAGAATTCAAGGTTTGTAAGAATCTGACAGTTACTCCAAAATTAAGCAAAATAAAATGTCTTCACTTATTATTTAATTACAAAGACTGACCATCCTGTACATTAACAAACTACCACTAAACGAACTTTAAACAGTTTAAATAATCTTTAATAAATCATGTGAAATGTCCTTCAGTGTAGTAAGGTCCAACCCTCCTGTCAAATTTGAATGCTGGGTATGAGACATAAAAATCAACACTTGCTTTCAAAATTCTTACTCCAATATATACATGAATGTGTATAAGAAAAAAATGGATAGATCTATCAGAATTTCTACCATGACACTTGAAATACTATATTTCCCAGACCAATAGGCAAAATAATATGTTATGTAAAAGCATAGTACTTTAACATAATAAACTCCATTATACTATAAATATCATAAACTATAATAATACATCACAAAAACAAAACCACACATATTGGCACAATATTTTACAATGTGATGACAAAGAGTATAGACAGAAATAATTGAATTAATCCATTACAGACTAAAGACAAAAGCCTCTGTACATATAACAAACTGCAATTCACCTTAATTTAAAAACCATTCACTGGAGAGTAACTTGATTACTCCAAGCTTTACAGTATGAAAATTTTTAATGTGGTTAGCCAGTAGACAAACACACTGTCAGAACATACTTGGACTTTCTCTCAAGTAAAAATTTAAAAAAGATGTAACCATTCAAATACTACGAGTAATTCAGTATAACCAAGCTGTACTAGATAAGTTGATCAGAGGGTACCATTTGAATAAAGCAGTAAAATACTTTAATGTAGGGCCAGTTAGTACAAGAAGTAAACTAGTATTTTTAATATTCATATCCTAATCCTATAATAGCAAAAACAGAGACCAGCCTCTTTTAGCTGCGCCCATCACCCTATTAGCTTTATGTAAATAGTATTTTTGAAATTACCAAATTCAAGGTAAAAAATCAATAATAATTAGCTAAAATGGATTAAATCATTTAGAAAGCGATCACTAATCTTATTTTTTACAAAAACAGGCCTTAAATGACTATTACAGAGAATCAGTCATCAGTTTTTAATAAACATAGTAACAGAATGTATAGCTGTGAAGCCTATTCCTGGCCTGCCTATTATAATCAATGTATCCATATTTGAAATATTTGAAATTCTAGAATAATAAAAATCATTTTTCTTCCTCCACAAAATCCATTACAAACCACTGATACAGATAACACCTCCCACCTCTGGGAAATCTTTGGGCCTTGGGATTATGGCTGCACTGAATCATCTGGTAAATACATTTCTGGAGCACATACTATGCTGAAGGCGTTCGCAGAGCAGACGGAACCTCACAACAAATCCTGCAAGGTTAACATTTTTATTACTGTTTTACAAAAAGGAAAACAGACTTGAAAAACTCAAGAAGCTTGTGCAAGGCCACACATGGAAAAAGTAGCCAAACAATTCCAAGAATCAGCCTGGCTCCAAACCCCAGTCCACCTAAGACAAGTATCTATTTCCAGAGAGTAACTCTTTAAAAAAAGTGCCAATGGTAATTTAAAAACAAAGAATACGAGTGTTAATGGAAAAGTTCATCAAGATATTATGTACGAAACAGAAAAAGAACAAGATCCAAAAGAATATGCAGAGCCCCATTTGTGGGTTGTAGGGGACAGGCAGAGAGGGGCTAGAAGGCTTTTTGGAAGCAAACACAAGAGACCCGAGGGAGAGTGAGGCGAGGCAGTGAAGATGGTGGGAGTGGCACGCAGTTCCTTCCATACTGGCTAATTCTTTCCCTGTATATACATTATTTACATTACTTTTAATATTAAAAAATGAGACAAAAGTCCTTCAAAAAGCAGGAAAACAAATACTTTCTCCATATACAGGCAAACCTCCTCCACTAATTAACAAACTACCGTTGTTGCTTAAAAAGACTCTAAGAGAAGACTCTCGAGGAGCTCCAGGGTGGAGTCACATCCTGAGGGAGTAAAGCTGGTCAGAGTTTAGACAGCAGAAAACAGTGGGAATCTCCCTAAATGAGAAGAGATAACACACAGTTCTGTCCAACTGTTGCCATGTCAGTATGATGTCTTCACAGGAGACATTAATGTATTTTAGTGAACTCTCTTGATTTGTATAGGTGACAACAAATTCAGGTTTTCTTAAAATGCTATGCAAGTCAAACAAAGTCCGACAGATCTAGCACATGAGAATTAAAAAGAATAACACACCTAAGGTCCTGGACACTCTCTCCAAGCTTTTCCAAAAGAAATTTGATATCTTCACTGATATCTTCATCATCGTACTTCTGCTGCTCCAAGTTCTCCAGCTGTTTCAGAACTTTGCACTGAATCATAGCCAGGGCATATTCTTGGCGAGTTTCTCTTTCAGTTGATTTTTCTAAAAAGTTCTGGGTTAGACAAAGTGATAGTGAGAAATTATATAATTTGTCATGTGATGTTTACAGACCTCTGCACATTCTTTTATAGTCTCTCTCCTCCTCCTATTCTCAAATTTAACTATCACCTTTAAGTGGATGACTCTATCTCAAATCCTTACTTCGCTCCTGAGTGTCTGTCCCATATCAGAAGCCTACTTCTGATCACTTTTGTATTTCCTGGATTACTAAACATCTTTAATTATTGACCCAGATGAGCCCTACAACACTGAACACGTTTACAATGAAATCCACCAGAATCCTTTCTCATGGCCTTGCTCTGGCTGTGAGCTCTCGTTTGTTGCCCACCTAGAGCACACAGGATACTAAGAAAGAGAGTTTCTTCAAGTTCGCAGTCAAGCCAAGTTCTCCAGTTCCCAGTCTGTCACCATTTTCCCTCGTCTATAATAAAACTGTAAGTGCACAAGGCACAACAATTTTTAAAACTCCCTTGTTTGAACAATTATCAGAAAAGTTTTGCAACATTCAGGCAAATTTCTGAGTTCTCTTCTAGGATTTTCTATTTTTAAGAGTACTTAAGAAAACAGCAAAAGAATCCACAAATTTGTAACAATAAGCTGTCATGGAATTAAGCAATGTTTCTAAGTAAGGACCAGGCTAAACTCTTGGAACAAGAGGCAACAAGACAGACCTCTGTTTTCAAAAAAGTTACTTTCACAAAGCTGGTTTAAAAAGCCTGTCAAATTAAAAAAAAACACACACAGTAACAATTAACTCCAATTGTAACAAAATTTGAATTTTTTTCTTTTTACAAGTTAGTTCTATCCCTAATAATGAGGCTGAACAAATGCACAAAGTGATTTAGCTTAGCATGCAGAAGTCAGTGAAACCAATGCCCACCAATCTTCCCTTTATGCTTCTACCAGATTTTAAGTACCCTGAGAGTAGTTTGCCTTATTTTTCTTTCTATCACAAGTGCTCGGCTCAGAGTTGACATTTAATAATAAAATATTTGTAAACCTAATATTCCTCCTCAGTGCTTACATCTATAGATAGGAGAAATTACTTGCAATCCTCCTTATTATGAATAGATGAGTAGAGTAACAGCAACAGTATAACTAAATTAATTTGCTTTTAAAATTACTTCAAAACTAAAACATGAATGTCCACTCAGGTATGATGGATTTAAGAACCTACTGAACCAACCTCTCTCTGGCAGAAAACAACTATAAAACCTGAACAGACTGAAAAAGCAACTACTTAAAAAAACAGTAAATAGAAGCAGACACACTGGTATGAAGTTCATACTCACATACAGTAGGGAAGTCAAGGAACAATACAAGTACGTTCCTGTCACTGCAATTTTTATCCTGAAGCTAAGGCACAGTGGCAGAGAAGCCACAGAAAAGCCAAAAATAGTCTTTCTTGCCTGGGGAACCAGAAAAGTGAAGCTGGAAAAACATGAACGCTGAGGGGTAAGGCTGGGGGGAGCCCCAGAAAACAAAGAGCAATAAAGGAGACCCAAATCCTGTCTGAATACAGCTCCAGAATGAACCAGACACTAGAACTAACAAAGACTTCAAAGCAATTATTATAAAAATCCTCAATGAAATAAAATGCTTTCAATACATGAAAAATTTCAAACAAAAAACATATAAATTATTTAAAAAGAAACAGAAATCCCAGAAGTAAAACTACAATTTCTGAAATAAAAAAAATCAGCTGATGGAGTTAAGAACCAAGTGGAGATAAAACAGAAAAAGAGTAAGTGAACTTGAAAATGGTTAAAATTATCCAAGGAGAAGAATAAAGAGATAAAAGATTTTTTTTAACAAATGAATAGAGGCTCAGTAATCTGTTACATATTATCAAATGACCCAACATATGAGCAACTGGGATACCAAAAGGAGAGGAGGAAGAGAATGGGGCTGATATTTTATTTAAAGAAATAATGGCTGAAAGTTTCCCAAATTCAATGTCAGAGAAATTTTCAGACACAAGATGTCCAGTGAACATCAAGCCCAAGACTACTGAAATTAACAAAACTTCCATCTACTTAAAGTAGAAAGTATTCATTTCAGAGAGAGAGGACAGTTCAGTTTGAATTGTTATCTTAAGTCAGAAAAACAAAACTACGATTCTGTGATATTTTCATCAGGTTACTTCTGAATTTCTATCATGTTACTGTTTTATCCTTTCATGTAAAACATTGTGAACAAAGTGTATATTTACTGGTTCAATTTTGAATATATTCCAGAGACTCCATTTCCAGGAATGGTAAAGTGGCTTCTATCAGATCAACCCTTCCATAGAAATCAACTATAAAATCTGGATGAAATATAAAAGATTACCTGAAGGAAC
The DNA here is from genome assembly GCF_001698545.2 of Rhinopithecus bieti. Lineage (NCBI taxonomy): Eukaryota > Metazoa > Chordata > Mammalia > Primates > Cercopithecidae > Rhinopithecus > Rhinopithecus bieti. The sequence goes on from NW_016816823.1 coordinate 285,352, forward strand.
AAAAGGTAGCAGAAACTAGAATGGAGTCTAGATATGAAAAAAAGAAAGGAATGGCACTAGGAAAATTTCTAGTTTTATATATGGCTCTCCTCCTGAAGATAGGCTCCACTCAGAAAAATTCAGGTAAAACTCAGACAGAAACCACAGCCTCAATCGCCTAAGGAGACAGAGGACAGTTTAGAGTGACGATAGCAGCTAGAAAGTGAGAGGAGAAATCAGAGAGAAACAGAGGACAGTTTAGAGTGACGATAGCAGCTAGAAACTGAGCGGAGAAATCAGAGAGAAACATAAAGGAGACCTAAATTCTGTATATGAACTCTGCCCAAATCTCTAGCTGACCAGGGACCTATGCAATGCAAGGACAGACTCCCAGCAGCCCAACTACATCTAAAAGAACTGAAAAAAAGATTTAAGCTGCTTCTCACCACAGGAAGAGAGAGCTTGGAGTTGGAGCCCAGCCAAGTTAACCGCCTGCTAAAGAACCTCAATGTCCTATGGAGAAACATAACAGAAACCAGTTCTAGGATTATCATTTACAACATTCAGAATATACTCCCAAGTTAATAAGCATATGAAGAAAGAGGAAAATGTGACCAACATTCAAGAGAAAAGTCAGAGAAAGACCAACCCTGAGATGAATTAGATAGTGGAGTTTGCAAAAACAGATTTAAAGTAAACATTACGACTATGACCAAAGAAAAAAACGGTACCAATAAAAAAGCAACAAAAGAAAGTTCAGTGGAGACACAGACACTAAATTCCCAAATGGAAATCCTAGAAATAAAAATATAGATGATTTGCCATTTTAAAATTTACAAATGAGCCTAAAAGTAGACTGGAGATAACAAAGGAGTCAGTGAACATGAAGACAGAACAATAGAAATTATTCAATTCCAGAGACAGATAGAAAAAAATACTGTTTATTCCCTCCCACAAACAAAGTGAACAAAGGCTCGGTGACTTGCAGTGCAATATCAAAAGGTCTAATTTAAGTGGAATTAGAATGCCAGAAGGCAAGGATAACTAAAAAGGTGCAAATGTATACCTGAAAATATAATGGCCAAAATTTTCCATCTTTAGCAAAAGATACAACTCTACAAATCTATAAGTTCAGTAAAGGTAGATACAAATAAAACTAAATCCAGACACATCACAGTCAATCTTCAGAAAACCAAATATAGTAAAATTTTCATAGCAACCAGAAAAAGATAACACATTATATACAGGGAACAAAAACACAAAGGAAAGGTGACTTCTCGTCAGAAATGATGGAGATAATTCTGCTGAGAGAGAGCATTAAAAAAAGAGAGAGAAAAATAAAGGAGAGAGGTCAGAAGAAACTGGAATGATATCTTGAAAGTACTGAAAGAAAAAAAAAAACAGAACTATATCCAGCAAAAATATCCTTCCAGAATAAAGGTAAAATAAAATCATTTTGTATAATAAAACTGAGATAATCAGTCACCAGCAGACATACGCTGGAAAATATCCAAAAGCAGGGATTGGCTAACATTTTCTGTGAAAGGCCGAAGAGTAAATATTTTAGGTTTTGCAGTCTCTGTCACAACTGCACAATTCTACTATTACAGTGCAAAAGCAGTCATTAAAAAACATAAATGAGCAAAGCAGTGTTCCAATAAAGCTTTATTTATAAAAACAGGTGGACCACATTTGGCCCATAGGCTTCCAAAGTTTGCTGATCCCTGGGCTAAAGAAAATTCTGCAGCTACAGGAAAGTGATACCACAAGCGGAAAGCTGAGTGTCCAGAAAAGAAAAAAGAACTGCAGATATCATATTAATATATAGCTGGATAAATATAAAACACTATTTTCCCTCTTTACTTCCATAATATACATGAGATTGCTTAAAGCACAGGTTAAAACCCTGTATTGTAGGGCTTACAACATGTAAATACAGTAATATGACAACTGTAGCATGAAAGACAAGTGCTTACATTTTCCATAAGTTAATACAATAGAAAGGATGTGGACTGTGACTCCAAAATCACCTCTAAGAAATAAAATAGTGCAAAAAGAAACAGTTAAAGACCCCAAAGAAATGTTATGATAATTTTTAAAAATTTATTAATATATAACAGATGGACTTATTTGGGGAGTACATGTGACATTTTGATACAATCATATATAATTTATAATTATCAAATCAAGGTAATTGGGATGCCCACCACTTTAAACATTTATCTTTTCTTTATGTTGGGAACATCTAAATTATTATCTTCTAGCTATTCTGAAATATATAGTAGATTACTGTTTACTATCAACCTGCTGAATTGTACAACATTAGGTCTTATTTCTTCTATATAACTGTATTTTTGTACCCATTAACCAATCTCACTTCATCCCCTCCTATCCTGGTACCCTTCTCAGCCTCTGACAACTGAAGATTATTCAGCCATAGAAAAGAATGAAATCCTCTCATCTGCAGCAACATGGACAGAACTGGAGGTCATTACGGTAAGTAAAATGAAATTTTTAAAGGATGCACTTAACCCAAGAGAAGCAAAAATGGAAGGCAGAAGAACAAAAAAACAGATAAGCAAAGAGAAAACAGAGAGTAAAATGGCAGGCCTAAATCCAATCATATCAACAGTTATTGTAAATGCCAGTGAACTAAATACTCCAGTTAAGAGGCAGAAAATATTTGATTAGATAAAAATTTAAGACCCAAGAATGTGTTGCCTAAAAGAGACAAACTAAATATGACACAGGTAAGTTGAAACTAAGTAGGAAAAAGATATAGCATGCAACCATAAGCATAAGAATGCTGGAGTGTGATATTAACTTCAAATAAAGTAAACAAAGAGCATTACCAGTGATAAAGAAGGATGTTTCACAATGATACAAAGGCCAATTCACCAGGAAAATGTAACATTCGTAAGTGTTTTAATTACAGAGCTTCAAAATTCGCAAAACTGAAGAGACAAATCCACAGTAATAGCTAGAGATTTTAACAGCTCTCTCAGCAATTGATAGAACCACTAAACAAAAAAATCAGTACACAGAAGATCTAAATAACACTGTCAACCACCCTGACCTAAACGACACAGAACACAACTCCACTTGCAAAATATGCATTCTTTTAAGTGCACTTGGTACATCCACTATGACAGACTATAAGACAAGCCATAAAATGAGTCTCAAATTTTGAAGGGTTGAATTCTTACAGAATATGTTCTTAACCATAATGGAATTAAGCTAAACACCAGTAACTTTCTACTTGGAAATTTAACAATGCAATCCTATGTAATCCAAAGTCAAAGAAGAAATCATGATGTATGACACTAATATTATTACACGCTTGTCTCCTTTACTAAAATGTGAGATCCTAGTAAATAGGACATACTAGATATCACAGATTATTTTTAATTCTTTTCTTAATCCCCAGTTCCTTGTATGACTACTACAAACTATTCTCTTTCAGAACACCTGTTATTTCTTTCTAAACAAATTATTTTCTGAGACCTTCAACTATGGGGAGGCGTAAATCTGTTAACCTCTTACTCTTACAAAACTCTTCCTCTCTTCCTTTCCTTTTGTGAGATTTCACTTATTTTTCTACTAAACTTTCTATGGTCTTTTCAGTTACTTTACCTATTACCCTCTCTTCTAACTTTAGAAACATATCAAAGCTCTTTTGTTTGTATGTTTTGTTAATTTCATTACATGTATTTGTTGACCAGAGAATTAAACTCCATCTTTAAGATATTATCGGCTGAACCCGATGGCTCATGCCTGTAATCTCAGCACTTTGGGAGGCCAAGGCAAGCGGATCACCTGAGGTCAGGGGTTCTAGACCAGCCTGGTCAACACAGTGTAACCCCATCTCTACTAAAAATACAAAAATTAGCCAGGCGTCGTGCTGCACGGAAGGCTGAGGCAGGAGAATCGCTTGAACACAGGAGGTACAGGTTGCAGCGAGCTGAGACCACACCACTGCACTCCAGCCTTGGCAACAGAGTGAGACTCCATTTCAAAAAAAAAAAAAAAAGATATTATCATAACTAATGGCTTCAACTATAACTTCAACACATTCAATAACTAATGTAGAACAGTCCTATGGTATTCTTCTAAAATGAACTTCTCTTTCAATTGTCCAAGATAACAGCATTTCAAAGATTAGTCATTTTTGATTCTCCCTTTTTCTTCAACTGTGTCAAATCAATCATTAAGCCTTCTCTATTCTTCTTTAAATACATATTCTCATTTCATTGCTTCATCTTACTATAAAAAATGAAAAGAAGGAATAAATGGGTTACAAAAAGTAGTTAAGAAACTGAATCTGCCAGAAACAATCTACTTAATCTGGCAGCAACACTTTCTTTGAAATACGTTATTCTTTCTCTAAAAGTAAATGATATCTTCACCTCAACAAAAGCAAAAGTGACCAATCCAGTATAAACATCATTTTTGCCTTTGGCAAATTAATGGTGCAGAGGGATATTGACATCTCTAAGAACAAGGTGGAATCAGGTGACAATTCAGATCTTTCTGTCAGCAAAACTGAACTGCTGGCCTTGTAAAATATATGTGAAAGCAGTGCTTCGAAAACCATTGGTGGTGAAGACCGGTTTTGCTTGTTTTTTGATTTTCAATCACTCATGAACAAATACTTTTATAAAACACAGTAAGAATAAATTTTAAGACATGTAAAATACAAGTTCAATTTTCCTATAAAATTCAATAAACCATTATTCTGTCAAATTCCCACAAGTTTCTATGCTTTCTGTACTTATGCTGACTTTCACTTTCTGTACTTATCCATTGCAGGTTACTAACAAACAGTTCACTGCACTGCACTGATAATGTGGACCACACTTTAAAAAATGCTGTATTAAAGGACTCACCTCAAAATTTAAAAAGTCTCAGTCTTACGTCAGACCTCATCCAAACCTAGTATCTACTAAGCAAGATAGAGGTTAGGCAAAGAGGTTGAGGCAGAATTCCTGAAACAGGGGATAAGCGACAGACTCTAGAATAAAATTTCTTCCTGGCAATACTTCCATAGCAGTGGCCAGAACAGCTCCACACACTCAGCCTAGAGCTAGCCTCTTTGAAAGGGTTATTACTATGAACTGCCTGCATGGAAAAATGCATGTACATGTGTGTGCATGTTTATGTCTAGTGAGTATACATGTGTAGATGTGAATTAAACATCATGATTAGTCTATCTAATTTGGCTGTAATTCTTAAGCCTTTCTGATGAAAAGCATATCACTGTAAAAATATGATTCACTTTATCTGACATATAACGTAGGCTTTTGACTAAGCAGAGCCCAAAAGAGAAATCAAATGCACAACATACAGATGTAAAACTCTAGGCAACAAAGATGATCTTCAATGTCTTTATCAGTCACAGCCCTAAAACATCCTAATTTATTTTAGAACCTAAAGACTGACAAATCAATTTAACCAACAGCAGTAATATATGCAGAGACCTGGAGTTCACCATGTACTATGAATAAATGAGATGGACATTTTCAAAAATAAAATTCATCCAGCCAAATGGAAAACTAATAATAATCATTAGCAGCTGCTAGATTTGTTCAGCTCCAGTAGTTCAGCAAGCTTTCTAAAGCCTCCCACAAAAAAAACATTTCCCTAAGTTTTAGGATGTGTCTATACTATCTTCAAATAACCTCATCAGTAAAATCTTTTTTGAAGGTTATAGGAACTTGAAAATGACTTTAAAATCATCATTTTAAAATAATTTGATGGTATAAATCAAATGGCTTTACTATGTCTTTATCAATGGCTCAATTTTAGTTCCACTGTGCATATCAAAATTGTGGATGTCTAAAGATGTTTCTTCTTTTCTGCTCTTCAGCATATTCACATAATGATTGCATTACCCCCAAATTTAGTGTACTGAGAATCTAAAAAAAAACTAGTATTTCTGCCACATTGGATTGGGTCTATTTTACATATTCTGGAAACCAAAATTAGACAATAGAGCGCCATACAATCATTAGATTTCTATGTATTATAGAGTAACAAATTTGCAATTTAATATAGTTTTATTTATTTATTTATTTATTTAATTTATTTATTTTATTATTTTTTTTTACTTATCTTTAAGTTCTAGGTACATGTGCATAACGTGCAGGTTTGTTACATATGTACTACTATGCTGCCATGTTGGTGTGCTGAACCCCTCACTCGGTCAGCACCCATCAAGTCATCATTTATATCATGTAATAAATAAAGATTTTTAAATCTTCTAAATATTAGTAACATATTCATGCTGTCTCTTTTAAATCAAACAAAACAGCACTAGATCTTTACCTGTGGGCTTAATATTAACTTCCAACTTACAGAGATAAAGAGGAAAATGTTATTATTCCATGATTTTATGGAGAAAAAAGGCAGGGAAATAAATACATACTGTGTATTTACTATTGCAGACACTTTAACTGTTATTTCATGGATTCCTTACCTAATGTTTAAATGAGTTTAAATGAGTTAAGTACCATCTACCACCTTTCACCATAAAGAAACTAGCTCTGGGAGTTCAAGCCACTCTCCCAACACTAAACAATCAAGTGCTGGAATTCACACCTAGGTCTATCCATTCCAGAGAGACTCTTGTCTATCCTTCTACTGCGCCATTACGAAAGAGCTACTCTACTCTATTTCTCAAATTTCCATAAAAGTGCATAATTAATTCAGAAAGCTCCCAAATGAGGTCAAAAGAAAAAAACTTAGGAATCTCAGTCTGGCTCTACACTTATGGTGACTTTTTGAGCTTTGTATATCGTAAACACAGTGACTTCATCAAGTTACTCTATCAAAGGTTTAAACAAAATGCAAAGGTTCTGAGAAAAGGTATTCTATCTTTTGCATCTTTCCACACACTTAGTAACCAACAAATTGCCTTACACATATTTGGTCTTCAATAAACATCTGATGCACTGATAGACAGATGAATAAATACAAGAGGAAAAATGGAAGAGAAAAGGAGAAGGAAGAACTTAAAGGCAGGATTCAATTAACATCAACTAACATCTCTCTTCTGTGATATTACAGTATTAGATATGTGCTTCCAATAACCTTTTATTTTAACTAATGATTCAAAACGAAAAATAATGGAAAGGAGGAGGAACTAAGTGGGGACAAAAAAGTAGGGTATGTGGGAAGCTTAGATAGAATATCATATAATGATTAAAGCAGCTTTTGCTGGACTTTAGATTAAATCTCAGCCCACTATTAAAAAGTAGTACCTAGGCCAGGTGCAGTGGCTCACACCTGTAATCCCAGCACTTTGGGAGGCCGAGGCACGCAGATCACTTGAGGTCAGGAGTTTGAGACCAGCCTAGCCAACATGACGAAACCCCGTCTCTACCAAAAATACAAAAATTAGGTGGGCGTGGTGGCACATGCCTGTAGTCCCAGCTACTCCGGAGGGCTGAGGCAGAATTGCTTGAACCCGGGAGGCAAGAGGTTGCAGTGAGCCAAGATCATGTCACTGCACTCTAGCCTGCGCAATACAGCAAGACTCTGTCTCAAAAAGAAAAAAAAAATTATTAGTACCTGGTTTTCATAGAAACTTGCAGCACTTAAAATATTTTCTAAATAATAAGTCATGTAGTCTCTTGAAACTCAGAGAAAAGATATAAGGGAAAGAATATTCTTTGAAAAAACAGGACAGCTAAAATAAGACCCCGACTTCTATTACTGCTCTTCCCCACACCTCTGTTTCACCTTAAATAGACAAGTTATTAACAAATTATCAAAAGCCTATAACAAGAAATAATTATAAACTTTTACAATCTTTAACAATTTGAAATATAGATATTTTAACTCCAAAAACTATATAGCATACAGAAAAGAACAGGTAGAGGTAAATGCCATATTAACTACTTAGGAAACTGCTGACCTTTCCATTGCCCATCAGAGAAAGTCACACAAAAGATAATAAAAACAATAATAATTGTTTTTATCAATATCCTTTCTAGGATAACAACATCCTTTCTAGGATAATCTAATTGCAAAGACATTGAGTCAAAGGTAACCATCTTTCCTAACAGTTTAGCAATTACAAAATATACCTCCTTTTCTGAAAAAAGTTTTCAGTACCAAGTTTATTAACAGCTTCCAATTTAGACAAAAGTCCACGTACTAACAGAAAATAGGGACCCTCTCTCTCCAGTCTTGCTTTCTGTGATATGTTCATCAAATTAAGTAAACATGTTTTTACTTTTCTCTTAATTTTTAAAATGTGAACATTTAGTAACTGGGCCAGTCTTTACTTCCAGGTAACTTTTTCATTGGATTGCAATTCCCTTGTAAATAACACACTTTCACTCCAAAAGGCTTTTCACTATTCTTTCTGTCTAGGTAACATCCAAAGACAAACCCCACAGAGACAACCATATGAACCCAGTGTTCACATAACCTGAAGTAAGTTCACCATGACTGCTGTAGCCCTGGTGCCAACAACCACCCCACGACCAGCCCTTTATAGTCACAAATATTTACTGAGGGTCTATTAGGTGCCAAAGGTTCATTTAGCACACATTTTTCAAAGGGTATTATCATGTGAGCATCAACAAAGTAATGGATGTAGGAGAGATGATATTACTCTAACAGGACACATGAAAAAAACTAAAGCACAGAGAGGCTAAGTAACTTGGCCAAAAGCCTGGAGGCCAGCCCAACAGCCCAGAGAACCTGACTGCCACTGCACATGCCAGGACACTCACTACAGGCCTGAGTGCATACAGACTTTGTAGTGAGGAACGTCAAGCATGATTCACCCAAATCATGAAGAGATGAGATTTCAACGACTCCTTCAGCTATTCAGTGCCTACCACAATTCACCCAGAGTTGAAGCCTAGTTGTATGCAGTAAAGGAACAGAGATAAACTGCAGGTTTTAAAACATCAAGGGGGTTCCATATGTGGGAGTGATATTGTGGGTAATTTACAATTTTACTTAATATTTTTCTATCGTATCTTTTAACCATAAAACCATATTATTTTTATAACAGTAAAAGATCAAACTAGCTCTATTTTTGCAAATGGTAGATGCTTAATTTACACTAGAAGATTCTGACAAAATAAAGGCTCCTGTGACAACTGTAGAATTAGAAAAAGGAAAGACAAGGGAGAAACTCAAAACTAAGACAAATGAAACAGAAGGAGCATTAAGCCCTCAGAGAACAAATTTATTGAATTGAAAAGATGCAATATCTATTGTGCCACAGAGAACAAATTTAAAAGAGGAATCAGATATTATTCCATGTTCCCTCAGAGCAGGAGAGTACAGAATAAAGTGCTAAAAGTAGATCTGACAAAGGGTCTTATTTGAAGGTGCCATGCTTGGTGAGTGATGCCCAAGAGTGTGAGCACAAGTTAGTGTCAGATGATTACCAGGATGACTGAAATATTCATGTTGGCCCCACTAGTTCTATGCCCAGAGTGGTAGGGGCAAAAGATCCATTCACAGAACAAGTCTGTGCCTTCAGAAAGTAAACAGCCACAAATCCCAGGATTGCATCTTCAAGAGCCAGGTTCATATGCTGCATTTACTCTCTCAGAATTCACCTGGGTCAGGGAAAGGAATAACAAATCCTACAAGAACAAATTACTGATGATTGTAGAAGATTCTTTCTTCACTTGTTAACATTCAACCTCTCCCCACCGTTGCACTTCCAAGATAACTATTCCTGGTTCAAAAGGCCCCTTGAGCCCTCTCTTCTCCTCACACCCCCGTTCAAAAGGCCCCTCGGGCCCTGTCTCCTCCTCATGCCCCTCCTCTGGCTGTCCACCTCTCTTCTACTGCCTTTCCTCCCTTCGTCACTCATCACTGCATTGCACTGGCATTGCTTATTCATGTCGACTGTCTTCACCAAACCATAAGACCTTCGATGTCCAGCTCTATCCTGGTCATCTGTGTCCCCTAATAATTAGCATAGCCCCTGGCACATACATGGAATCCAAAACTGTTTTGTGATTTAGGAGAGATTGGCAAAAGACTCCATTTCTGGAATTTTTTACTTTAAATAAATAAGAATATGGATAATGAAGCACTTAAGTAGAAGAAAAAAATACATTCAGTTTACCTACTAAAATACTTCAAAGTAAAGCCTCATTAATACAACCTTAACGACTTAAGAACTGATTATTATTTTAGCTGGACTGAAATTTACTGTGACAACTCATGTGGACAGAGTGTGCAGGAAGTACGAAGAGCAGAGCCACCATGGGGAGGGAGAGAAGCAAGGAGGCTCCGCATTTGCCTGTTTCTCAAGAGTGAACTTCAAGGACCACAGAATGATTTTATATGAAAAGAGTGTTACTTTCATAAATAAACATAATGGAAAGAAAATCTAATGCCCAGCCTAACACCTGGTCAATAGCTGGTCAGTGATTATCACACCCAGCAGGCCACACCTGGATCTTACTGTACAGTCTCTCAGAATCCACACTGAACACCACTCCTCCATGCCATCACTCACTCACTCAGCCCTTGCAGGCAGCCAGGAAATACACAGGGCTCAACACATCCAGCTGGTATTTTAAGCAAAGAAATCTTCCCCTGATGTTAGCTTTGGTTTTCCTTTTCACGTTTCCCCCTTTTTAATGCCAGTCTTAAGGTTCCTGAGAAAATGCAACAAGACAAGAAAAAAAGGAGATGGCAGGGTGGTTAAGAGGACAGCTTTGGAGCTGGGCAGATCTCAGTGAAATTCCAATCCTTTCACTTACTGAGGAATTATCTCCGAGTCTTGGTTTCCTTATCAATAAAATAAAAATAGTAATAGAACTTATTGGGTAATCATGAAGCTTAAATAAGGCAATGCATAAAAATTACTTAATAAATTTTAACAATTATTATTCTCTGCATCAAAGACAGATTAACATGATGGTTAAAAGCATGCATCATATTGCCTGAGTTTAAATTCCTGCTCTGCCACTTTCTAGCTATTCCGGCAAATTACTTAACCTCTCGTGTCCTAGTGACCACTAAATGGAGTTCCTGGGACAATTATATGTGGAATACATTTAAAGTAATTAGGACAGTGCCTGACACAGAATAAGCTCTCAATAGACATTAGCTGTTATTAACTACAGACATCTAGAAAAGAGTTCCTGCACATCAAATTTTAAAATTTGGAAGGTGACAAATGCTATGAATAAGCAATTTATAGAAAGAATATAAAAGGCCAACAATATTAAAAGATGCTCAGCCTCATTCATTATTAACGGAATGCAAATTTAAAACAATGATTTAGGCCGGGCGCGGTAGCTCAAGCCTGTAATCCCAGCACTTTGGGAGGCCGAGACGGGCGGATCACGAGGTCAGGAGATTGAGACCATCCTGGCTAACACGGTGAAACCCCGTCTCTACTAAAAAAATACAAAAAACTAGCCGGGCGAGGTGGCGGGCGCCTGTAGTCCCAGCTACTCGGGAGGTTGAGGCAGGAGAATGGCGTAAACCTGGGGGGCGGAGCTTGCAGTGAGCTGAGATCCGGCCACTGCACTCCAGCCTGGGTGGCAGAGCGAGACTCCGTCTAAAAAAACAAAAACAAAAAAAACAAAAAAAAAACAATGATTTAGTTTTCCAACCAAGATTTTGTAAAATTAAAAGAAGGGTAATATTAAATCATAGTGAGCAGAAAAATATGCACTCCCAATATATAGTTGATGGAAATGTAAATCTACACATTTTTGAAAAGTGTATGATATTATCTACCAAAAGTGTAGGCCAGGTGCTGTGGCTAACACCTGTAATCCCACAATTTTTGGAAGGCTGAGGGAGGAGGACTGCTTGAGCCCAGCAGTTCAACATCATCTTGGGCAATGAAGCAAGATCCCTTCTCTACAAAAGATTTTATTTTTTAAATTAGCCAAGCTCAGTGGCATGCATCTACAGTCCCAGCTACTTGGGAGGCTGAGGCAGGAGTATCCCTCAAGCTCAGGAGTCCGAGGTTGCAGTGAGCTATGATCACGCCACTCTAGTCCAGCCTGGGTGACAAGAGTAGAAACCCTGTCTCAGAAAAAAAAAGGTGGGGTGCAGTGGCTCATGCCTGTAATCTTGGCACTTTGGGAGGCCAAGGCAGGTGGAACACCTGAGGTCAGGAGTTCGAGAACAGCCTGGGAAACATGGTAAAACTCTGTCTCTACTAAAAACACAAAAATTAGTTGAACGTGGTGGTGCATGCCTGTGATCCCAGCTACTCAGGAGGCTGAGGCACGAGAAATGCTTGAATCCAGGAGGTGGAAGTTGCGGTGAGCCGAGATTGCACCACTACACTCCAGCTTGGGCAACACAGTGAGACTGTCTTAAAAAAATAAAAATAAAAAAGTATAAAAACACATTATTTTGACCCAGCAGTTCCATCTCCAGAACTAAATCCAAAAGAAATATTCATCAAAGTGGGCAAACATATGTAAAAGAAACTAGAAACACCACCACATGGCCATCAATAGAGCACTGGTTAAATACACAGCTTTACACCAACACAGTGGAAAATAGCCATTAAAAAAATACTGAATATCCACATATACAGAAATGAAAACATATTCACTATATATTAATAAAGTTATAGACCAGTATAACATGTCATTTTTATTTCTAAATATAAAACAAAATTACACATCTATTTATTTATCTGTGCTTAGAAACATCTGAAAGATGCTAGTAATTATATTTGGCAAATGTGATATTTACATTATTTAAATTTTTGCAATACATGTGCACCACTTTTTATTTTCATTTTATTTTATTTTTTTTGAGACAGAGTCTCACTCTGTCGCCCAGGCTGGAGTGCAGTGGCACGATCTCAGCTCACTGCAACCTCCGATTCCCTGGTTCAAGCAATTCTCCTGCCTCAACCTCCTGAGCAGCTGGGATTACAGGCACGCACCACCATGGCCAGCTAATTTTTGTGTTTTTAGTAGAGATGGGGTTTCACCTTGTTGGCCAGGATGGTCTCGATCTCCTGACCTCGTGATCCGCCTGCCTGGGCCTCCCAAAGTGCTGGAATTACAGGCATGAACCACCACACCCAGCCCTACTTTTTATTTTTTACTCGTTTTTTAAAGAAAGTATAAGAACAAAAATGGTTAAAAGCACAGATTCTACAGCCAACATTCTAGATTTGCAAGTCTGCTACCTATCAGCAATGTGACCTCTATGCCTCAGTATTCCCAGTGTATAGCAATGACACCTATACGTTAACAGTAACAACGATAACTGTTAAGTTACAGAACTCTGGTGAGCATTAAATGAGTTAAATGGAAAGATCTTAGAACAATGTATGGCAGAGGGTAGGCACTATATGGGACATGTCCACTATTACTAACCTTGAAGAGCATTCTTAGATTACTTCAACCAAGCCATCCCACAGAAGCCCATCTAAAGTGACCAACAAAATTATCAGTAGACAATGGGCACAGCAAATACACTGGCTCTCGGTAGCCAATTAGCAATGTGAAGCATTAAAACCGCTTGGCAACCTAGGATTTCGATTCTAGCTAGGCTTTCTCTTGTCCTCAACTTCCTCATCTGTTCAAAGGAGGAAGATGACTTAGATAACTGACAAATCTAATATCCTAAAAAGTTTACTGTTTAAATCATGATAGATTTTTATAGTTGCCTCAAAAATGTACTCCAGTCAGTAGGTCCAGAACCTGAAACACAATTCCATACTAAAATACATGCTCCATAAGAGAGAAACTCCTTCAAGAACAGTCTCTTGGAATACACTGCAGCAGAAAAGGATTTCCTCCATCTGAACATAATCTAATTACATTTCCCTACAAGCATACTATATAACTCACATATTTCATTCACTTAGATGGTTTCCTCTCACCTATCCCACTGCCCACACCATAAATACAAATTAGTGATATTTTACTCTATATTCACCAACACTCTATGGTTTCATAACCACTAGAAGGACAAGTAACTGTTTCCCACCTGCTAAAAACTCAAATATACTGCGGTCAAAAATGCCTCACTTACACACAAACCAACATAAAACACTTACACGAAATGCTGCAAGAATGATTCTCGTTACTTTCTCTTTGACAGACTCCTGAAGGATATCAGACAGAACTGGAATGATATTATAGCGCCGCAGGTGTTCACACATTTGAGGACTGAATGCCAGGAGCCATATTGAAAAAATCATTTGATACTGGAGCTGAAAGCCACACTTGTTACTCAACACTCCCATTATGCTGGAAAAAAAAAAAAACACATTTACAAAACATTTAATATGAGAGCAGAAGAAAGAAGAAATAAGCAATTATTTTCTTTTTGCACTAACGGAACAGGTCTCTCTGAATTATGTTCTGTTTCTTTCCTGCCAGCAATAACAAGCAGCTAGATTATTACTCACAGAGAACAATTTCCAGTACAGCTCCACTTAACCCTCTCTCCAAAAGTCACAGGACCTCAGGAAGCAGGAGCTCTTGCTGTGCGGCAAGAAGGGAACAAAGACAGGCAATATGGCAACGGGAATGGAAACAGCAATCGGACAGACAATAGAGCCAAAAGTTACATGGAGATTTTGAGTTCGGGCAACCAATAAGACCACTGATAGCTTTAAAATATAGAGGAAACAGAGAAAAGAAGGGATGAGTTTGGTGAAAACCTGTGATAGGTTCAAATTTGACATAGCCAATTACTGAATTCGGGGGGTCAGGAGAAACCTCAGTTTGATCAAGAGATCAAAAACTCAGTTTGATCAAACTTCTATTTTGATCTCTTACTTTACTGATAAGGAAACTAGGAAAATGACACGGAAATGAAGGAGGTTACACCAAGACAGATAATATATACAATAGAAGAAAAGCTAAGGAAACCGCCCTGGGGAATACCTACATTCAAACAATGGAGTTCAGAAATCATCAAATAAAAAAAAAATCATCAAATAAGACCATTAAAAGTAACCTTCATATTGGAGCAGAGCCTACTATTTAAAAAAAGACCAGAGGGGTTAAGAGCTCGAAGACCACAGAATGTACAACACAAACAGTGAGTCCTAATGTAAGCTATGGAACTTTTTAATAAAAATCTATTAACATTGGATCATCATTTGGAACAAACATACCATACTAATGCAAGACGTTAATGATAAGGGAGTTTGCAGCGGGGAGAGGGGAGGATGTAATGGGAACTCTCTGCACTTCGGTTTTTCTGTAAAACTAAAGCTGCTCTAATAATATACATGTTTAAAATGCTAAGCCTGATTTTACAATCTAATCCTACTGTAACTTACTGAAAAGCTTTTATCTGTGTTATTTCTCCATTTGTATGATTGTATATAGTTCAGTTCACTAATTGTTTTTAATGTTCTCATGCATGACTTTTGCCTTGTCTTCTCTATTTTGGTTTTATGCAAAACTTGCTTTTAATTAATATTGACATTGGTATATAAGCTGCTGTAAAATCATGTCATTTTATACTGTAAAAACCCTAGTCCCTGGTTTCCTTTGCTCTCTGTTCCAGTTATTAAGGCAAGCCTTCTGCACTTGGCTTTGTGATGCTGTTGCTGAGACCCTGAAAACCACACTTCTGTTCCACCAGTTGGCTCCCTGTTAGGCTATGCCAAGAACAGGAGCTAGAGGCTGACTTCAAGGAAGGAAGAATGGACTTCCTCCTGTTGGCTTCCTGATCCTGAGAGCACTACCCCAGTAACACTCCTTCAACCCGGCAGCAGCAGTTCTTTCCCATGGCAGCAGCCAAATATAGTTTGCAGTTTTTCAGCTCTAGCAGAACAAGCCTCATCACATTTCCTGAGACATCAGCACCAGCCAGCTGGCTCCCCTCCCCAGAGTCCTGGGTTCTAAATCCACGAGGCTTTTCCTCAGAGTTCAGAGACACCAACATCAGCTGGGCAAAACCTCCTCAAATGTCTAAATTTCAGCTGTACCATCGGCCCCTCCTCCAAGCATGCAAATTTTAATGATTCCAATCTCTTACCACTGCACGCCTACTTTACATCCCCCACCCCGCCTTATGGGTGGTATCTATACTTGCTACATTTCTGACACTCAAGAGTCATTTTTGTTTGTTTCATTTTAAACAAAATCAGTGGCTGGGCATGGTGGCTCAAGCTTCTAATCCTAGCATTTTGGGAGGCCAGGGTGGGTGGATCTCTTGAGCCAGGAGTTTGAGGCTAGCCTGGGCAACATAGCAAAATCCCATCTCTATCAAAAAATAATAATAATAATAATACCAAAAGATTTCCAAAAAAATACAAAAATAGTTAGCAAATGTATACTTAGTTAATAATTCTTCATATCAAATTATGTTAAAATAAAAAATAATGTCAATGATAGTTGAATGGGAATAGCACTGAATCTATAAATTACTTTGGGCAGTAGAGGCAATTACCCCCAGCAAAGGTCCACTTGTAGCTCCAATATTTAGGAAGTTAACGTTAACCTTCAGACATTCCTGTGAGGCTAACAATATATAGCACAATATAATGTAAATTGTTTTATCTTATATAGGTATACAAATACTCAAACAGTGTTGTATTATGTATATAATAGGCTTTTTAACAACAAAAAAGTCAGCGAACTATATAGATTAAAATGTACTGAGTTTTTTTAAGACCTCAGTTATCAGCCAGGCGAGGTGGCTCATACCTGCAATCCCAGTACTTTGGGAGGCAGAGGCGGGCTGATTACGAGGTCAGGAGTTCAAGACCAGCCTGGCCAACACGGTGAAACCCCATCTCTACTAAAAATACAAAAATTAGCCAGACGTGTTGATGCACGCTTGTAATCCTAGCTACTCAGGAGGCTGAGGGAGGAGAGTTACTTGAACCCAGGAGGTTCAGTAAGCTGAGACTGCACCGCTGCACTCCAGCCTGGGCGACAGAGCGAGACTCTGTCTCGGAAAGAAGAAAAAAAAGACCTCAGTTACCTTCCACTCTTCAAATGAGCTATACTTGAAAATTTTTCTCCTCACATTATTCCCATTTGCAATGTGAGAAACACACACACGCACACACAAATTCAATGCTGAGCAAAAACTCAAAAAGTAGAAAGTACATATTTCTGAAAAAATGAAAAGATTAAATGACTTTTTGAAATTGCTATACTTTCAGCAAGTTATTATACCTTTATTAATGCCCATTTCTCCACTTAAAGGTTTAATCTGATTACTGCTAATCTTATTAGTGGTCATTAGCATAACAAAATATATTGGTTGAACATGAAATAGTCTGGATCATATTTATGCCTGATCTTGTTGCTGTTGAATGGTTAACATTGCTGAATGGTCTCTAAAATACTAAGGTACTAGTCATTAGGACAGCAGCATTTGTTGTACTCAGTATACCATGAGAGTTCAGAGAGACCAAATTTTGGTATTTGAGCTTATTTTATAAACAATTACAACTATTTGTAGAGATTGCTATTTCATGACTTTGATTCTTATAGGTCCTCCACAGGGGAAAAAAATCTAATTTTGGTTAGTAGAATTAAAATTCATTTTATCTTACAATTAGGGCAGGGTACTACTCATGAATAGAATCAGTACCCTTCTAAAAGGGTCCTGAGAAAGACCCCTGTCCCTCTGCCATCTGAGTTTACAGTGAAAAGATGGCCATCTATGAATGAGGAAACAGGCCCTCACCAGACACCAAATCTGCTCATGCCTTCATCTTAGACTTCCTAGCCTCCAGAAATGTGAGAAGTAAGTTTTCACTGTTTATAAGCCACGCAGTATTTTGTTAAAGCAGCCCAAATAGATTAAGACACCTACTTTCTTTCAGGAGTCTGAAATTTTGGTGTGTTCTAGGCAGAGTGTGTCAACTAACCTCTAATAAAATCTTGGGAGCTGAGTCTCTGATGGGTTTCCTGGACAGAAACCTCACACAAATGTTGCTGCATTTTCCATGCTAGGGGAAGATACTCTGTGAGACCCCTCTGGGAGGAAGAGAGCATAAGGGAGCCTGCGCATGGATTCCTCCACACTCTGCCTGTGTCTTTGTCCCTTATGATACAGTTGTGTGTCCTCACTACATCTCCGTAATAAATCTTATCTGTGAATACAACTATATGCTATGTCGGTGAGTCTATGAACCTCCGGACAAGTGTGAATTTTTTATTTTCTGCCTATAATAATGACCAACAGAGGAAAGTGTTTCACAATTATTAGATTATTCAGAAGATGAAAACAAAGAGATAGACTGCACTCTATTCTCTAACAATAATGGTGAAATGGATCAAATAAGTGAAATCTTACACTGTGAGTCTCTAGATATCTATACTATAAATGACTTTTCTCAAACTCAAGAACTGATAAATGAGGAATATATTTATAAGGACAAACGGGAAATATTGTATTCTCAACTAGTTAGCCATTGAACACGAAAGACTTCCAGACAGTATTTTGCAACAAGAACCTAGACCATTTCGCTCAAGGACATGTGATGATTTTCTGTCATCTTTTATGATACTTGTGTATCAAAACGTACTTTTACAAAAGGTTTGCTATATTTTAATTTTATTGAAATTTCTAATAGTTTTCACTCTTTTATTCTTAGTTCCGTCAATTTTCACAAAATGACTAAAATATATTTTAAAGGGTCTGTTGGACCCAGATGACAAACTGTGATGGCTATTTTCCTGGCAAACTAATGATTAAATAAACAAGAATGGACTGAAATTTTACAGATTAATAGAAAAATAATTACTAACTTACTGAATTGATGGATCTTGAACAGTTGTGACAATTCAAATACAATTCCCAAGAACAGCTATTTGCAGAAGTAACCCATTCTAAGGAATTGCATACAAATACTGACTGAAAAGATCTAGAATATTTGGGTCCCTTCACAGGTATATCCTACACTGGAGATACAGGTAAGAGTCCAATGCTTGCTTTAAATCCTCACCCACCAAGCAAGTTACTGTTGATAACCTAAATTCCTCTGTAGATTTTCTAACAGAGAAACAATGCCTTGCTAACTGAAAAGAATATTTGGTTTAAGAGCAGTTAAGAGGGCCGGGCGCGGTGTCTCAAGCCTGTAATCTCAGCACTTTGAGGCGCCGAGGCGGGCGGATCACGAGGTCAGGAGATTGAAACCATCCTGGCTAACACGGTGAAACCCCGTCTCTACTAAAAATTACAAAAAAAACTAGCCGGACGAGATGGCAGGCGCCTGAACTCCCAGCTACTCAGGAGGCTGAGGCAGGAAAATGGCGTAAACCTGGGAGGCAGAGCTTCCAGTAAGCTGAGATCCGGCCACTGCACTCAAGCCTGGGCGGCAGAGCGAGACTCCGTCTCAAAAAAAAAAAAAAAAAGAGCAGTTAGATCTCTCATTATGAACAAATAAGTTGATTTTCTGACAGTAAAACAAGATTTCCATTGTTTTGGAGGTTTTCAGTTGCTTGTCTATATAAGCCTGAACAGACAGCTCCTCAAAGTTTCTATACCTGCAAATTAGGATCTCACAAAGACTGGGTTAAATTATATGGCATTAGAAAGAAAGGTTTATATTCACTCTTTCTTAGGTAAGAACTTTTCTTGTTGATTTTTGCCTACATTCATCATAAAATATTTTTTAAAATTTTTTATATTCTGAGTACCTGTAATCTGTCCTGTTAAGCATTAGGGTTCTTAAGAGGCCTTAACCTCTTATAAAAGCACACATCAAGCAAGGAAAGGCGCTCAGTTTGATAGTTACTGACTTCTAAGAAGGTTAGTATATTTTAATATACAATTACAATATATTATATATACAATATAAAATATATACAATATATTATATATACAATATATTATATATACAATATAAAATACAATATACAATTGTTAAACAGATATGAAAAAAATAAAATATTTCGTTTAGATGATTACATATTTCTTTGAAAATGTCAAGGAGAGACGCTTGTAAATGTTATTTTACATTAAAAGTAAAGGGCACTCACCAATTTACCCCATCTGCTTCCACCCAAGCAAAGCGGTACTCATTGACCCGAAGCATCAGCTGCAAACACCCGGCCACACACTGCACATACTGTGAACTCTGCACAAGAAGAAATGTAGAGTTTTTTAATTGGAAAGCATTTAAAGTCATGCAATCAGACACACATTTCTAAATGAAAAGTCTGATTACTTACTGGAATTAGCATCTGAGCATCCAAAATTCCCTAATCTCTTTTCAAAAGTTAATCCTCATGTTTGCTTTAATCTCTACCTCTTAGAAATGAACAAGATTTTGTCTCCTGAATTAAATCTACACAAGTCAAGACTACTTAACACACAGTTAGGGAAATCTGGAACAAAATAATTTATAGTTGATACAGTTTGATAAATAAGCATATTGCCTTACAATGTTTCACATATCCCTGAATAAAGATACTATATAGAGAGAATACTGTTCCACATAATTACAGAACTATCAAAGAACAATAAAATTAACAAAAGAAGAGTAAAAACCTCAAGATAGGCCTATATGTAAATAACCTCGGACAAGTTACTGAACTTTTTCAATATGAAATTTCTTCATCCTTTTGAGAACAACACTGTCAAGCACCCTGAATATTGTTAGATTTAAGAAAAAAAATTCAGGCCAGGCACAGTGGTTCATGCCTGTAATCCTAGCACTTTGGGAGGCTGAGGTGGGTGGATTTCCTGAGCTCAGGAGTTCCAGGCCAGCCCGGGCAACATGGTGAAACTCTGTCTCTACTAAAAATACAAAAAATTAGGTGGGCGTGGTGGTGCACACCTGTAATCCCAGCTACTTGGGAGGTTGAGGCATGAGAATTGCTTGAATCCGGGAGGCAGAGGTTACAGTGAGCCGAGATTACACCACTGCACTCCAGCCTGGATGACAGAGTGAGACTCTGTCTCAAAAAAAAAGTAAATAAATAAATAATTCATTTCACAACACAGCTAGACAAACACAGGAACTCAATAAATAAAAACTTTATTAAAAAACCCCTATGGTATATAAGGTCTAATTAAACACTTGAAAAGACTATGATTTTAAAATCATCAGTTCAATAACACTGTCCCTTACAAATTGTGCTTAAACCTGAAACTTAAAATAAACAGGAGTAATACTCCCAGAATGTTGCAAGTCCCTTCATTTTACCAAAGCTAGTGGGAACATCTGACCTGGGCTTTTCCTTAAATATATACAATAAGCCTTAAGACTTTAAGAAGTAGAGAAAGGAGGCTGGGCTTGGTGGCTCACGCCTATGATCCCAGCACTTTGGGAGGCCGAAGCGGGCGGATCACTTGAGCTCAGGAGTTCAAAACCAGCCTGGCCAACCCCATCTCTACTAAAAATACAAAAATTAGCCAGGCGTGGTAGCGCACACCTGCAATCCCACCTACTCAGGAGGCTGAGGCAGGAGAATCGCTTGAACCCAGGAGGCAGAGGTGGCAGTGAGCCAAGATCACGCCACTGCACTCCAGCCTGGGTGACAGAGGAAGACGCCATCCCCCCCCAAAAAAAAACAAGAAGTAGAGAAAGCAAAGGAAATTTCAGACAACAGCCTTCAAAATGAACATGCTAATTTCAAAAAAAAAATTTTAAGGAAAGAATCATGGGTGTTATACAAATTCACAGAACCTAACATACATGATGCTACTAAACTTTGTTCTAATTTAAAAAACGTTCATAAAAACCTAACACTTCAAAGAAATTCCAGGCATTTTAATACAGAAACACAACAATATAAGGACATTTGGGGAACAGTCACACGTATCAAGAAAAGCTCATCATGGGTTGTACCTAAAAGCAGTTAATTTAGTTCCACAAAAAAACACAATAAATCTAGTAACATAATTTGCCTGAAAACTCAAAACATTAGCAAAATTAAAACAGATAAATGGTGCATTTTCAGCTCTAAAACAATATTCCATAATGAAAAAAATACATATTTTTTCCAATTAAGTCATCAGGTAGAAACTTTTTCTAAAGAAGAGGAATCCCATCTTTCCTGTTTAGAGAGATAACCAAGCAAGATTTCTAGACAAATGAATAAAATGGCAACGTTGAGCACCCTCTTCTCTCCCATTTACCATCAGTTTCCTCTCATCACAAAAATTCTTTGTTTCAGGGTTAAGTCTTTCTTTTCTGTGGCTACTCACCATGCTATGTTGAAATACATAACAAACCACAAGGATGGATTCTTGGTTGTTATTTATAGCTTCAGTATTCCCATTACAAATGAGCATATAAAAAGTGCTGGTCCTAAACCTGACATACTCTCTCCTATTGCACAGTATCAGGCAGTAGCCGTACCATTCCAGAGATTACTTCACAGTATAGAGAGAATCAGCATGAAAAATGATTAAATTATTGCCTTCAATTATGCAAAGTAGAGTGCATTACATCCTTGTCTTTCACTTAAATTGAAGTTAAAGGTGATATAAAAATTTCCCCTTTTATGATACCAACAGCTTATTATTATGATATTCATTTTTTCAGAAGAGGAACCCAAGACATAAAAAGGTGATATAATTTGCTGAAATGAAAATACTGAGTTGGCCAAGCACAGTGGCTCACACCTGTAACCCCAGTACTTTGGGAGGCCGAGGAGGGCGGATCACTTGAGGTCAGAAGTTTGAGACCAGCCTGGCCAACATGGCAAAGCCCTGTCTCTACTAAATATACAAAAAATAGCTGGGTGTGGTGGCATGCACCTGTAGTCCCAGTTACTCAGGAGGGTAAGGGAGGAAAATCGCTTGAACCCAGGAGGCGGAGGCTGCACTGAGCAGAGACGGCATCACTGAACTCCAGCCTGGGCAACAGAGTGACACCCTTTCTCAAAAAAAAAAGAAAATAGTGAGTTAATCTTAGATTGGCACTAGAAGTCAACTCTCTTCACGCTTGAGCTAGTATTCTTTGTACTGTGCCAAGCATTCTGGGCTAAGAACTTGCCACAACATGCACTTTCAATGCGGCAAACCTCAATGGCAGAGAAAAACACTATTTTCACTTCTCAACACATTTAAGAGAACGTCATTTAGATAAATTCTTCAATGTTGCTGAAAATGCAAACTCTTACTATATTACAGTGAAAGTCACAGCACAAAGAAAATAGCAAACACAGTATTCACCTTCCTGGTGAATGTGGTCTCAAAGATCCATACAATACAGAATTACAAATTCAGTAATTGAGGAACTGCAAAATAAGTCGGCAATAAAAGAAACATAAAAACATCAAGGATACTGTATGTACTAAAGTAAAACTAATGTTATAAAAACGTTTACAAATTTTCAATATTCATCTTCATAATGCTAGGATTTAAGTGCAAACTAAGTGAAAAAGAATAAAGAAAGTATTCATCTACATTCTGGAATTGTCAGCACTTGAGAAAACAAGTCTGCTTGGAATAAAAGGCATCTGTTCCACAGATACATGATGAAAAGGCACAGCACATTGGTATCAGTGAAGCACAAAGATGAACTTTTCAAATACACAATTGACTAAAATAAGTCCCAGAAAGCAGTTTTAAGTGAAATGAAAAGATGCTGATCAAAGTTCTAAAAGTAATTAATATGTTTCACGACTATTAAACTTTTTTTTCTCTTAAAACTAAAAGGTGATAGTATACATGTGTATGTGTGATTTTTACTTCAATACAGACACTTACTTAAAGAAACACAGGACAATCTCAAGTGTCAGTAAAGAACTGAAACAAATGGAATTTTCATACTTTGTTGAAGGGCACACAAACAAAAAACTGGCAAGACTCACTAAAACTAAATTTACATACACCCCATTAATTTTAAAATTAGGTGATGCAGACATAAAGGTATACATCTGCCAAAAGATATGTACAAGAATGTTCACAGCAAAATTATTCACAAGAGTCAAAAAACTAGAAGCAACCCAAATATCCATCAATAAGAGAATGAGTAATATTCATATAATGAAATACTACACTGTAGTGAAAAAGAATTACTGCTAATGCAACAAATGAATTTCATAGACACAATATTAAGCAAGAGAGTTCAGACACATAACAGTTTATACTGTATATGATTCCATTAAATGGAGTTCAAGATCAGACAACACTACTCTACCGTAATAGATGTCATAATAATGATAAACTTTGTGCAAGGTGAGGTGAAGGCAGTAGGAGGAATTATGAGGTATAAATGTATCCCGCTGAACATTTAATATCTGTGCATTTTCCTTTATGTAAGTTATGACATAATTTTAAAAAAGAAATAGAGAAAAAAAGTAAAAGAGGACTAGAGAGGGAGAAGGACAGAGTGAACACTGCAACAGGAATCAGAAGTTTTGTCACATAATGTTGGGCAAATCACTTAACTTATTGAAAATTGTTTTCTCGTTAGCAAAGAAAAAGAAAAATAATATCATCTCTACCACTGGGGGAAAAAAACTGCTATGACACTGAAATCAATTGCTATAAAACACTAAACAATTGTAAAGTATACTATTATCATCAATATTCAGGAACTAAAATACAGATATACCCCAAGAATTCTCTTGAAGTTGGTTGATTAAAAGACATCCTCTAGTCAACAGTCATAAAATACCTAAATTAAGATACAGTTTTACACACAAAAAAAATAGTTTTATTAATGTTTTACAAATTTATAAATCTTCAAAGTACTGCTTTCAATCTAATGTGCTTAACCTAGTAATTCAGTTACATGACTAGTAGGAACCTTTATTACAGAAAAAAAATTGTTGGCATTTAACTAAAAAAAGTGATTTTCTTTATAAATTATTGCTTTGTATGCAACTTCCAAGAACATAACTAATAAATACATAGTATTAGGTTAGCTTATTATTATCAGTGCTATACTTTGAAAATGACATGTAAAAGAAAGTCTTATACTCACTTTACCAGTTAATTTTCTTTTGCATTTCAGAATATATCTCCAGGCAATCCTTCCAAAAATCAACACAAAGCCCATTTTATAATAAAGTGTTGAACAGCTTGTGTAATTTATTGAAGAGTATGCTGAAAGTGATAATCATAATGGTCGTATGGATACTTGATGTACTATTTCTACCAAATGTATATGGTTTTCACACAATTGTAAAGTTGAAAAATCATAAGTTGGACCATCATAGGTCAGGGACTGTCTGTAATTGCCTGTGAGTTACTCCAGGTCCCCACAAACTTCACAACTCACCAGCTAGAGCAGACTACAATTTAAGAACAGGTCTGCAGTATGTGAAGTATATAAATGATGTGGCCCACTAATTTCTGCTACTTAATCAACACTTTTGATGGACTTATAAACAAAGCAGTAAAGAACTAAAGTAAATAAGTCTTCCACCTCTTCTGAAGGGGTGACAAGTATTATATCAGCACAGCATTAAATTAAAAACAAAGCCAAAGCAGTGAAACTAGCCTCCCATTAACAAGAATATTAGAACTGCCACAGAAAACAATTTAAGGAATCTGGTCAAAAGCCAAAAAAAACCTAAGTCCTGGGCCAGGCATGGTGGCTCACACCTATAATCCCAGCACTTTGGGAGGCTGACATGGGCAGATTACCTGAGGTCAGGAGTTTGAGACCAGCCTGGCCAACATGGCGAAGCCCCCATCTCTACAAAAAAAAAAAAAAAAAAAAAAACCTAAGTCCCTTTTCCTCTCAATCTAAAATACTGTTACTGCATGCTAACACACGGATGAATCTTGAAAACATTATGCGAAGTGAAGGAAACCAGTCACAGAAGACCATGTATGATTTCATTTATATGGAATGTCCAAAAGAGGCAAATCCCAAGACAGAAAGTAGGTTAGTGGTCGCCAGGGCTTGGAGGCAAGAACAGGAATGGGGAAGACTGTTAATGTGTACAGGATTGGTTGGTTTGTTTTTCTAAGATGTTGAAATGTTATGAAGTTAGACTGTGGTAATGGCTGCACAATTCTGTAAATATATTAAAAACCACTGAATGGCAAAATGATGCATTTTATAGCATTTGAAATATATTTCAATAAAGCTCTTTTTAAAACTAAATAAAATTGAAAATTTACTTCCTCACTCACACTGGCCACACTTTCAAGGGATCCAGAACCACATATGGCTAGGGGCTGCCCTAATGGACAGTACAGCTATCGTGAGCATTTCCACCATCACAGAAAATTCTAATGGACATGACTGCTCCACTAAATCAAGAGGCAAGATGAAACAAGCAAGAAGGACCTGGCAACTTAAGTCACTACCAGTGACACCGCATTCATCTAGCAACTACTCATGCCAGACTGATTCTGCAACACAAATCACAGAGAACAGGACACAGACACATGGAGGGCTCCCTCATCAATCGTTCTCCTGCCTATGCGTACTGTATGAAGCTAGGCAGAGGAAAAAGGAAAACCGAGAAAGAAACAAATCTCCACGTTCTTTCTAAATCTTCCAAAGCTGGTGAAGGAGTTAAAGGAGGAGACCACCCCTCATACTGTCTTATACCTAATTTCTGCCTCCAAAGAAAGAAGTAAAAACTAAAAGGCAGAAATGAAATTTATAGGCAGACAGCCCGGCGCCGCACCCTGGGCCTGGTAGTTAAAGCTCGACCCCTGACCTATTGGTTCTGTTATCTGTAGATTACAGACATTGTATAGAAATGCACTGTGAAAATCCCTATCTTGTTTTGTTCCGATCTAATTACCGGTACATGCAGCCCCCCGTCACGTACCGCCTGCTTGCTCAATCAGTCACGACCCTCTCACATGCACCCCCTTAGAGTTGTGAGCCCTTAAAAGGGACAGGAATTACTCACTTGAGAGCTCGGCTCTTGAGACAGAAGTCTTGCCGATGCCCCCAGCGGAATAAACCCCTCCCTTCTTTAACTCGGTGTCTGAGGAGTTTTGTCTGTGGCTCATCCTGTTACATTTCCTGGTTCCCTGACCCGGAAGCAAGGTGACTGGCGGATGGTCGAGGCAGCTCCTTAGGCGTGCCCTGTGGAACATCCTGCCCTGTGGAACATCCCTGCGGGGGACTCCAACCAGCCTAAGCGATGCGGATCCTGAGAGCGCTCCTGGGTAGGCATTTGCTCCAGTGGGATGCCTCACCAGAGCAGTGTGTGGCAGGCCCCCGTGGAGGATCAACGCAGTGGCTGAATACCGGGAAGGAACGGGCACTTGGAATCTGGACATCTAGAACTTGGTAAGACTAGTCTTTGAAACTTGCCCACTCTGTCTGAGTGGAAGCGTGGCCTGATCACCCATGGTGTGCCTTTATCGGCACTTCGGTTTTGGTTTTGATTTGGTTTGATTTGCTTGACAGGACCGGTGTTGGGAACTTGCCCACTCCATTTGGGTGGAAGCGTGGCCTAATCACCCACGGTGTGCCTGTACCGGCACTTTGGTTTTTGTTTTTGACTTGACTTGGATTGCTTGATACTCTGGTTTTGGTTTTGACCTGGTTTGGATTTCTGGATACTCTGATTTTGGTTTTGATTTTGGTTTTGTGTAAACTACAAAAGTGTGTGTGTGCCCTTTTTACCCATTCTTTGTTTTGTGGTGTGTGTGTGGTGTGAGCGTGGTGTTTTGTCTAGAGGAAACATGGGTGAGGCACAAAGTAAGCCCACCCCACTAGGAACTATGTTGAAACATTTCAAAAAAAGGATTTAAGGGAGACTATGGAGTACTATGACACCAGGAAAACTTAAAACTTTGTGTAAGATAGACTGGCCAGCATTAGAGGTAGGTTGGCCATTAGAAGGATACCTGGACAGATCCCTTGTTTCAAAGGTATAGCACAAGGTGACATGCAAGCCAGGGAACCCAGACCAGTTCCTGTACACAGACACTTGGTTACAGCTGGTTTTAGACCCCCTGCCCCCAACACACAGTGGTTGAGAGAAGAGCAGCATAAGCGGCTGGCAGAGGCAAGGAAAGACCAGCAGAGAGAGAGAAAGGAAAGAGAGAGAGAGGAAAAGAGGCAGAGAGAGAGAGAGGAAGAGACAGACAAAGAGGGAGTCAAGGAGAGAGAGAGAGAGAAAGAAAGACAGAGGCAGAGAGAGAGAAGAGGAGAAAGAGGCAAAAGGAAAGTCAAAGAGAGACAAGGTCAAAGACAGAAAGAGAGAGATACACAAGTAGTTAAAAAAAGAAAAAAAAAATTACACTATTCCTTTAAAAGCCATCATACCAATTCTAATGTGGACAAAACAAGGTCTTATTAATAGCAAAGGATAATTAAAATCCCAAACTTACAAGGTTTTCAACAAAAGTCAAGTTTGCTAAAAGTTAACAGTGTGACATGTATTATAGTAACTTCTATTTTTGTGGCCTTAGACAGTCTAGTCCACAGACATAAAAAAAAGATTTGCTTTGGAAAAGAATGGTTATCACTTTCGGAAAAAAAAAGGGAAAAAAGGGGGGAGGGGCGGAATTTATATAAAAAGAGTGTTATATGGTAAATTCTTGTCCTGAAATAAATTAACTGGTTGTTTAAAAAAAGAAGTATTTGTAATAAGTCAGAAAGTTAAGTCATGTCGAAAAATTGCCTGTAAAAGTCGTAAAAGAAAAANTAAAGTCCACTGCCAAGGTCCCCACATTTAAAACAAAAGGTCAGTTTCTTAAAAATTACATACTTGGTTTACCTTCCACTTTCTTTTCTCACAAAAAAAAAAAAACTAAAAGTCTTTTAGCACATGTACCACCCTTAGAATTTCCAGTAAACCTGCACCAGCCTGAAGATCACATTCTCATCGAAAGGTGGAAAGAAGAAAACCTCGAGCCAGGCTGGGAAGGACCCTACCTTGTGCTGTTAACCACCAAGACTGCTGTTCCTGCAGCAAAAAAAGGATGGACTCAACACACCCGAGTCAAGAAAGCGCCACCCCCTCCAGAGTCATGGCCATAGTCCCAGGGGAAAACCCTACCAAACTAAAGCTAAGAAAAATCTAATTCTTTTCATCTATTCTATTACTCTTTCTTCTTTCCTCGCTCTATTGCTGACCATCTAGTTATTAATATAACCAAGTCAATTTCGCCTCAAACTATTGCATTTAATGCTTGCTTTGTTATACCCTGTGAGGACTTGCCAAGTCAAAGATAGCTTTCTACTTCAGAAAAGTACTTCTGTCCCTCCTGACTCTCCTCAGACTAGACATTAGTAAACTAGGACCATTTAATCCGGGGAGATTTCGATGAAGACCCCAGAGCCAACCAAGAGTGTTGCCCCCCCAACCCCCCGATGTAGAGCTTTCATGCCATAGTTGGTCCAACATTCTGTGGACCACTAAAGAGCAAGGATGGCCTGCCCCAACCAATTTTTGTAATTTCCCTAAAACCATACATTCATTTTACTAGAGGATCATAGAAGTTAAAGACTTAAAACAAACTTTAGCAATTAAGACAGGATACCAAGATGCAAATGCCTGGTTAAAATGGATCAAATATTCCATCTGCACGTTAAACAAAAGCAATTGTTATGCTGGGGCACATGGCAGGCCAGAGGCCCAGACTGTCCCCTTTCCACTAAGGTGGTCTTCCAGTCGACCAGGCGTAGGCTGCATGGTAGCTCTTTTGCAGGATTCTACAGCCTGGAGTAATAAGTCATGCCAAGCTCTCTCTGCTATATCCCAAAGTCCAGCACCCTGTGGTTCAGCCCCCGAGGGCCATCCAGCTTCCGTCTCTCAACACTAAGTTCACTTCGTGTCTCTCACGACAGGGAGGAAACAGCATTCCTTGGAGACCTGAAAGGATACAGTGAGCTTAAGAATTTTCAAGAGCTTATCAATCAGTCAGCCCTTGTTCATCCCCGAGCGGATGTGTGGTGGTATTGTGGTGGACCTTTACTTGGCACTCTGCTGAATAACTGGAGTGGCACTTGTGCTTTAGTCCAATTGGCTATCCCTTTCACCCTGGCATTTCATCAACCAGAAGGAAAAAAATAAGACATCGTAAAGCGAGAGAAGCCCCTTATGGGTCCTTCAACTCTCATGTTTATTTAGATGCAATTGGAGTCCCACGAGGAATACCAGAATAATTTAAAGTTTGAACCCAAACAGCTGCAGGATTTGAGTCAATATTTTAGTAGGTGACAGTTAATAAAAATGTAGATTAGATAAACTACATCTATTACAACCAATAGCAATGAGCTTTTCATGAGTTAAAAGAAAAACTCATGTTGGCCCCAGCCCTGAGGCTACCTGATCTGACAAAACTCTTTACACTCTATGCGTCAGAAAGAGAAAAAATGGCAGTTGGAGTTTTAACCCAAACTGTGGGGCCCTGGCCAAGGCCAGTGGCCTATCTCTCAAAACAACTAGACAAGGTTTCCAAAGGCTGGCTCCCAGGTCTAAGGGCCCTAGCAGCAAAGGCCCTGTTAGCACAAGAAGCAGATAAACTAACCCTTAGGTAAAACCTGAATATAAAGGTCCCCCATGCTGTGGTAACTTTAATAAATACCAAAGGACATCATTGGTTAACAAATGCTAGATTAACCAAGTACCAAACCTTGCTATGTGAAAATCTCCACATAACCAGTGAAGTTTGCAACACCCTAAACCCCACCACCTTACTCCCAGTATCAGAGAGCCCAGTTGAACCTAACTGTGTAGAGGTGTTGGACTCAGTTTATTCTAGCAGGCCCAACCTCCGAGACCATCCTTGAATATGAGTAGACTGAAAGTGGTAACATGGATGGGAGCAGCTTCGCCAACCCCTGCAAAGTGACTCTGCAGATGACGACAAGCCCTGCTCCGGTCACACCCGGAAGCTGACTGGTCCACGCATGGCCGAAGCACAAGGAAACTCATCGCGGGACTCATTTTCCTTAAAATTTGGACTTGTACAGTAAGGACTTCAACTGACCTTCCTCAGATTGAGGGCTATTTCCAGTGTATACATCAAGTCACCGAGGTAGGACAAAAGGTTGCTATGGTCCTACCATTTTACAGTTATTGTAAGTGTACTGGAACTCTAAAAGTAACTTGTTTACATAATGTTATTCTATACAAGGTATGTAGCCCAGGAAATAACCAACCTGATGTGTGTTATGACCCATCTGAGCCTCCCAGGACCACAGTTTTTGAAATAAGATTAAGAACTGAAGACTGGTAGGAGCTCACAAATGATACAAGTAAAGTGTTAGCCAAAACAGAAGAAAAAAGGGTGTCCAAACAAGTCACCTTAAAATTTGATGCCTGTGCTATCATTAACAGCAATAAGTGAGGAATAAGGTGTGGTTCTCTTAATTAGAAAAGAGGCTATATGGCAGAAAATAAGCACATCTGTCATAAATTAGGACTGTGTGGAAATAAATGTAAATACTGGTCTTGTGTCATTTAGGCCACTTGGATTAAAAAAAAAAAAAGATGAAAAGGATCCAGTCCACCTTCAGAAAGGAAAAAATGGCCTTTCCTTTCCTAAGGGACAATGTAACCCCTTAGAGCTAGTAATAACCAATCCCCTTGATCCTCGCTGGAAAAAAGGGGAGTGTGTGACCTTAGGAATCAATGGGGCCGGACTGGATCGAGTAAACATCTTGGTTCGAGGAGAAGTTCACAAATGCTCTCCTGAACCAGTGTTTCAAACTTTCTATGATGAACTAAATGTGCCAGTACCAAAAATTCCAGGAAAAACGAAAATTTGTTTTTGCAATTAGCCGAGCATGTAGCCCAGTCTCTCAATGTCACTCCATGTTATATACGTGGAGGAACTGTAATAAGAGATCAGTGGCCATAGGAAGCCTGAGAATTAGTACCTACAGACCCAGTACCTGATGAATTCCCAGCTCAAAAGAATTACCCTGATAATTTCTGGGTCCTAAAAGCCTCAATTATTGGACAATATTCCATAGCTAGAAAAGGGAAAGAATTCACTCCCCCGTAGGACGACTTAGTTGTCTGAGACAGAAACTGTGTAACGGTACCACAGAAACAGTTACTTGGTGGAGTTCAAATCACACAGAAAGAAATCCATTTAGTAAATTCCCAAAGTTGCAAACTGTGTGAACCCACCCGGAGTCCCACTGGGACTGGACAGTCCCCACTGGATTATACTGGATATGTGGGCATACAGCTTATGCCAAATTACCTGATCAGTGGGCAGGTAGTTGTGTTATTGGCACTATTAAACCATCTTTCTTCCTACTGCCCATAAAAACAGGCGAACTCCTGGGCTTCCCCATCTATGCGTCCCGCGAAAAGAGAACATAGCTATAAGAATTTGAAAAAATGATAAATGGCCCCCTGAGAGAATCATACAATATTATGGGCCTGCTACACGGGCACAAGATGGCTCGTGGGGATACCGGACCCCCATTTACATGATCAACCGAATCACACAATTACAAGCTGTCTTAGAAATAACCACTAATAAAACGGGCAGAGTCTTGACTATTCTGGCCCGGCAAGAAACTCAGATGAGAAATGCTATCAAAATAGATTAGCTCTCGACTACTTGCTAGCAGCTAAAGGAGAGGTCTGTAGGAAATTTAACCTTACTAATTGGTGCCTACACATAGATAATCAAGTGCAAGCAGTTGAAGACATGGTTAGAGATATGACAAAACTGGCACACATGCCCATCCAAGTGTGGCATAGATTTGATCCTAGGGTCATGTTTAGAAAATGGCTCCCAGAGCTAGGAGGATTTTAAAATCTTATAATAAGAGTTGTAATAGTAATAAGAACCTACTTACTGCTCTCTTGTTTGCTACCTGTACTTCTTCGAATGATAAAAAACTTCATTGTTACCTTAGTTCACCATAATGCACAAGTGTGCTGTATGAATCACTATTGATCTGTTTTGCAAGAAGACATGGGTAGTGAAAATGAAAGTGAGAACTCCCACTAATAAAATGAGTGAGAGTCTCAAAAGGGGGGAATAACGGAGGAGACCACCCCTCATATCATCTTATGCCCAATTTCTGCCTCCAAAGAAAGAAGAAGTAAAAACTAAAAGGCATAAATGAAATCCACAGGCAGACAGCCTGGTGCCACACCCTGGGCCTGGTAGTTAAAGATGGATCCCTGACCTATTGGTTCTGTTACCTGTAGATTACAGACACTGTATAGAAATGCACTGTGAAAATCCCTATCTTGTTTTGTTCCGATCTAATTACCGGTACATGCAGCCCCCCGTCACGTACCGCCTGCTTGCTCAATCAGTCACGACCCTCTCACATGCACCCCCTTAGAGTTGTGAGCCCTTAAAAGGGACAGGAATTGCTCACTTGAGGAGCTCAGCTCTTGAGACAGAAGTCTTGCCAATGCCCCCGCCCAAATAAACCCCTTCCTTCTTTAACTCGGTGTCTGAGGAGTTTTGTCTGTGGCTCATCCTGCTACAGAGTCACAGTATTCTTTCATCAGGGCATCAGTACAACAATCCACTTCCACGCTGTCCTGCCTTCCTCAGAAGAAAAGACTTACAATTCACGTTTAAGAATCAGTCTAAAGTAAGTACATATAATCTAATGTCTATTTTCACAATTAGGAGAAGACAAATAATAGACTTTAAGGAAATTCCACTTATCTAATGTCATTTAAATAAAAATGTTTCACTGGGCACACTAGCTCACGCCTATAATCCCAACACTTTGGAAGGCCAAGGCAGGTAGATTGCCTGAGCTCAGGAGTTCAAGACCAGCCTAGACAACATAGTGAGACCTTGTCTCTACCAAATACAAAAAAAAATTGGCGGGGCATGGTGGCTCGTGCTTGTAGTCCCAGCTACTGGCGGGACGGGGTCAGGGGTTGGCGGTGGTGGTTGGGCTGAGGTGGGAGGATCGCTTAAGCCTGGGAGGCAGAAGTTGCAGTGAGCTGAGATCGCGCCACTGCACTCTAACCTGGTGACATAGTGAGACTCTATCTCAAAAAAAAAATGTTTTTAATGATCCACTCAACTTAAAATGATGCTTCTGAGGTCATTTCGAAAAGGTAAGACTGTTGAATCATGTTTATTTCACATTTTGCAGTGTAAAACTTGTTTTATACTGACATCAAGTGGCAATAATTTGTAATGCAGTTTACCAAACTGCTTTTCTCCACTCTGAAAAGATACAATTTAAATATATGATACTGATACCTTAAAAAGTCTGAGTGGGCAATGTGACTTAAGCAATGCCTAAAGATGCAATTCCAACTCAGTTGCCTCACAAGTAATTCCCTAAGCAATCCATTTCTTCAGTCTCTGTGTAACCTCGGGCATGTTGGTATGTTTTTCTGTTTGGTCTCACTACTCATCCATAAAATGTGGCTAATGATATGACTTACATTGAACAGGGAGTGTAAATATTCAAGGAGATGTAAATGTAAAATGAGTCAGTGCCAGGCACATAGGAAGTGCTCAATGAATATTAGCTGCTAGATTAAGATTTCCCTATGGAAATACAAGAATCAAAGGAAGGGCTGACACCCTACTCTCAACACATGGAGGTCTGCTTTTCAAGTAGACAGCCATCTAAAAAAGTAAGAACTTCAGGAGGAGTCCAAAAATATGTTCAGGGTTGAGAGTCACTAAAGGGAAGAAGGTAGGAAACCAAAGGCCATCTTTTCCTAACTCACAATCACTCCTGATGTGAATTCCATTTAGGATATATATGAATCTACCAGGTAAACCACTTAGACCAACACACTGCCAACTCAATTTTTTTTTTCTAATACATTGCACAGAAAGCAGCAAAATAAGGATATTATGTCAGCAGAGTTTGCATTTCCTTATTTAAGCTTTTAATAACTTAAAATGCTTTGACAATCACTTAAATAAGTTTATATGTCTAAAATAAGCTAAATAATTTTTCAAGCCGGTAGAAATTCAAGTCACATGAAATAAAGATTCCCAATTTAAGCAAAATAAAGATTCTCAATGTAAACATCTGTTTCTGACTGAGAAACAAGTCTTACCCACAATTTCCTCAGTCCAGCATGGCCCCAAGATCACGCATCTAGTTCCATACCTTGTTCTGATTCCACTTCAGAAGGCTAATAGCCATTTTCTGGCCTAACATGAGAGTCATCAAACACTTCAACCCACGCTCCAAGAGAAGCCTAGCTTCAAAATGGATTTTGCTGCCATCTATGGTCTTGGAACATACATACCCGTGACATTCATTCAGATTATGGAAGTACCAGTAACCAATAGGGATATTAAATGGCTCCTACAGAGCTTCACTTGGGTCTATTACAGGCAGATTACAGAAACTACCCTCTAAAGATGCTTCCTAGTTTCCTAGAGATACTTTTAGCAAACGAAGCTAGACACACTTCTGTTTCTGTCTCCATTTTCCCTGTCTTTCTATTAACTAGCTCTCATCATGAACATTGTTAATTTGTCCAAAATTACTTCCAATTCCTGAGCTATTCCTACAGCACAGCAAAGTTAAGCCATTCCCAAACGGCAAACGTAACTT
Organism: Rhinopithecus bieti; assembly: GCF_001698545.2. NCBI lineage: Eukaryota > Metazoa > Chordata > Mammalia > Primates > Cercopithecidae > Rhinopithecus > Rhinopithecus bieti. The sequence continues at coordinate 320,648 of NW_016816823.1, forward strand.
TAGCCAAGAAAGGAACTTGGAGAGCCATAATTAGTTTTAACCTTTAACCTTTTGGCTCTACAAAAATGTGGAAAGAAGGCCTGGTGTGGTGGCTCCTGCCTGTAATCCCAGCACTTTGGGAGGCCAAGGCGGGCAGATCATGAGGTCAAGAGATTGAGATCATTCTGGCCAACATAGTGAAATCTTGTCTCTACTAAAAACACAAAAATTTGCTGGGTGTGGTGGCGGGCGCCTGTAGTCCCAGCTATTCAGGAGGCTGAGGTAGGAGAATTACTTGAACCTGGGAGGCGGAGGTTGCAGTGAGCTGAGATAACACCACTGCATTCCAGCCTGGTGAGAGTGACATTCCATCTCAAAAAAAAAAAAAAAAATGTGGAAAGAGATTAGTCAAAAAAGAAAGTAGAGCAAGGGGCTGGCTACCATGTAGCTCCACATAAAGCCTTGAGCTTCACAGTACAGCAGTCAGTTTCAGTGCCATCAAGGAACTGAATTTCTTGGCCAGGTGCGGTGGCTCACACCTGTAATCCCAGCACCTTGGGAGACCAAGGCAGGCAGATTACTTGAGGCCAGGAGTTCAAGACCAGCCTGGCCATCTCTACTAAAAATACAAAAATTAGCCAGACGTGGTGGTGCATGCCTGTAATCCCAGCTACTCGGGAGGCTGAGGCAGGAGAATCACTTGAACCCAGGAGGCAGAGGTTGCAATGAGCTGAGATTGTGCCACTGCACTCCAGCCTGGAGGACAGAGCTAGACTCTGCCTCAAAAAATAAATAAATAAATAAATAAATGTAACCAAATTTCTTTCAAATGTTTGATGCTTTTGTTCACCTGTTGATTAGACAGATATTAGACAGTTTAATCAGATAATTGAAGTTTAAAGGAAAATTTTATGATTATTTGCTCCAGTTGTGCTTCTGAATTCATATTTTTGCTTTGATTCTCAGGTCTGAAACAAAAGTCACCTGGAAAAAAGAGCAACAGGGAAGAACAAGTCTTATGACTACCACAGAAAAGATGATCCTCATAGACTATCAATATTTATATATAGTTTATATCACAATTAACCTAACTGGAGGTGACCATGGATTTATAGTTGGGGAACTAGTAAACACCTTCAAAATTTTAAGTGTATAATGACTCAAAATAATTTATTCTGGGGATGTTTAGGAGGCCAGTGAAGGAATATACTTACATCACTTGAAGAGACTGTTCCTGTTTCAACAGCAACACCGCTACCACGCAGTTTCTATTACGAAATAAATAACTCATTATTTAGTTTTGTTTCGTTTTGATTTTATCCTAATGTATCAGCTTACAAAAGGGAGCTAAGCAAATTTTTCCCCTAATTCTATGTAATAATTTTTCCCCCATAATTTTATTCCTAGTCCTACTCAATGAAAAGCAAGGGGATGACATAAAATGTTCTAAATATCGTTATGCTCTTCCAGATAATATATTAATCAGTAAATAGCTAAAAATGGAACAGTAATAAACTGACTACTAAGCTCCAGGTAAATTTCATGGGTAAAGCCAGTGTAAATTTCCAAGTCTTAAGATTTACTTACTGAATTGTTTTTCCAGTAAGATGACTGCCTTAAATTGAACTATCCACACTATATTCTGTAGCAAAGCTTTCAAAAACAGGTGCCTGATGTCAGGAAGGTATAATATGCGACTTGGTTATCCACAGCAAAGCTAACAAATTATAATGACCAATCAAAATCTCAAATGTCATACAGAAATGACCAAAGAAAATTTAAAGAAAGTCAGAGGCTGAAAGTGCAAGAGAAAAGCAATAATGAATTTCTGAAAGGAAATTTTGTATTTATTCAATAACTACTATCTACGAAGTGCAGGCATGAGTCCCCACAACCCAAGTGCAACACTCCAAACTACCCAAAAAGGCTTCAAAGGCCACTATAAGATCAAAGAACAAAACATCTAAACTTGCAACTAACTTGGACTTTTGAAAGTTTACTTCTATTAGAATCATGAAATTGTGGTACTTTTGTGAGAGAGAAAACACTTGTGATAGAAAAAAAAGAGACACTCCAGACGTAGCACTATCGCATGACAACTGAGAAAAGTAGCAAGTAATATCAGAAATAATTGTTACTTGTTAAAACGAAGAGTCTAGATTTTAATCATGATAGAAGGCTATGAAGAAGTACCTGCCCATAGCAAGAGGGACAGTGCAATGAGAGCCAAGCAGAAGCAGTAGCCAGACTAAGAAGCAAGGCCAGGCTAAGCCTGGGTACCCTGAAGAAGTCCCCTGCAGAAGGACCCACAAAGCAGAGGCATTGCACAACTTAAAGTCCACAACTTAAAGCCAAAGACTCTGTGATAAAAAGAGTGCACTAAAAAGATGCAGAAAATTCTTGAAGAGCATGTATCTATAAAAAGCTCAATTCTAATGAAAACTATTCTAGACATTGAAATATTTACTTCCACTAGTGATGAGAGAAATATTCCACCCAGTTATTGGACATCGTCACAAGCATGGTCAATCATTCCAGAAGTGACAGTCACCTGAGAGGCACAACGTATATGTTATTCCTAGGAGGAAAAGTCTAAGGTAAAAGTGCCCAAAAAGCTAGCAGCATGCCACAGCATCCATTCTTCCCTACCAATTTTCATTTTATGAATTCAGCTACAGAGCCTTATTACCACTATACCTGAAAGCTAACATTACCCCAGAATAAAGTTTTGTTTTTCTGGGGATATTTTTTTGTTGTCGTTTTTTTTTTTTTTTTTTTTTTTTGAGACAAGAGTCTCATACTGTCACTCAGGGTGGAGTGCAGTGGCGCGATCACAGCTCACTACAGCCTCAACCTCCTCAGGCTCAAGTGATCCTACTGCCTCAGCCTGCTGAGTAGCTGGAACTACAGGTGTGCACCACCACACTCAGCTAATTTTTCTATTTTCCGTAAAGACAGGGTTTTGCCATGTTGCCCCGGCTGGTCTCAAACTCCTGGGCTCGAGCAATTGGCGTGCCTCAGCCTCCCAAAGCGCTAGGATTATAGGCATAAGCCACGACACCAGGCCTGGAATTAAGTTTATTAAAGGGGAGAGATCATTTCAAAGAGGAAAAAAGGGAGAGATGTATCCTATTTAACTAACATTCTGATCCCAAACGATATGATACATTTAGAAATTTTAAATCTCTTTCAGAAGCTTGTTTCTTACATGTTTTAAATAGCTTGTTTTTTAAATACCTCACAAACTCAATAAAATGTTGACTCTTGTAAAACACTTTTAAAACCAAGCCCCAAACCAGTAAAATTGATGTTATTAACATAAAAAAGATTTTGATCAAGAAACTCTAAAATATCTCTATCCAAATATAAATGGCAATTAGGCTCCCCTAAAAAAGGCAGGCAACAAGACAAAAAGTAAATCTAAGCAAAATATGGTGTCTTTCTTATGCCTCAAACTAAAATCTGTTAATAAAGTCACCTGAAATCTAAATGGCAACTTTCAAAAAATTTTGAATAGACATTTATTTGTAATCTAACAACCTACCAATATTGTTTCTGCTGGTCCCATTCCTCCTCTAGGTCACCCTCACATCAAAATCTCATTCCCTTCTACCTTTTCATCTCCAGAATCCTCCTCCCCTGTCCACCTTCAGTTCTCTCCTCTTCTGAGTATCAAACACCACACCTCTTCATATCTACTACACTTTATCCCTGTAAGCCTGAAACTATCATTCCACAGAACCATCATTTGTGTCCTACCTTTTGCCCTGTCCTGAGGAAACATGAAGACAAAACAGAAAACTTGTCATTTTCCAAGCCATCACACCTGCAGGCTATTTTCCTCCACGAAGACATAGAGCTAGAAAGGCCTGCAAGCAACCAAGATGACCAGTAGGCATGCTTCAAGTTGTTCTTTAGGCCTAACTAATCCCACCCTGAAACTGAGAAATTGTGAGAATGAGCCACTGTATGGGACAGTGTCCTCTTGCAGCTGGACCGGACAGCTCCAGGCTCACCCAGGGGGAGCTGGAAGCATGGGAGGGACTCGGCCAGACAAGGACAAGCAGGTTAGCTAATAAAGATCTAGAACATGCTGTCTGCAGTTTGAAATGCCCCTAGTGGCACCCAGGACCAGTTTGTTTATTAGTGTAATTGGTTAGACAGCTTAGCCTGGTTATGTAACCAAAAGGGCATAAAAGATCTCACTCGAAACTTTCAGAGAGCTCTCCCAAAACCAAGATTTCCCGCACAAATCTTGGTGGTTCACAATCCTGGGGCAGCCGAGGAAGCTGCGCCTGGAAATCTCTCGGCCCGAGGCATGCTCTCTCCTGCTGTACCGTTTCTTTTCCTTTATCGAAGCCTCACACGCACGTGCTCTTTGGAGCTGTGTGGGTCCTTTCAATTCTCCAGCCTGTATCATCTTGGCAGCCACCTAGAAGAAAGGTACTCCCTGACCCCTGAAAAGCATGAATAAGAAACCCCAAGTGGCAGAAAAGACAGAAAGGATTGAAATGAAGCCAGTCAAAGAAAGAAAAAGCAAAGCACACTACCCATATCTGACAGTAGTTTGGTTTACTTGTCAAGTTCAAAATGTTATTATTTTAATAAAACATTTTTGTAATTAAACATATTTACTATAAATAGCTTAAAAGAACATGGATGTTAAATTCTCTTCAAAGGTACTTTAAAAAAATCTCTTTTACCTGTGAACTCAGCTGAGTTTTTATCCAATTGAAATAGTAATTTAAGTCACTGCCTTCCATCAATTCTTTTCCCCAAGCTGCTAACTTGGCAATAATTCTTGCTGCCTGAAAACAAATAAGAAATCCATTTGAACGCAACATTAATTCTAAAAATCACATCATATACCTTAAAAAAAGGATTTGTAACAATTTTGCTACACAATTTCTTAACACTCAAGCACTCTAAAAATAATAGCTTATATTTCATTTTTTAAAATATATTTTGAAACAAACATTAAAATACATTTTAAATATTTCCATCAAAGTGAACCCAAATTAGCTGGGTCTTAGGAATTTCTTGACACTCCCTGTATTATTTTGGGTTTCAAAAGTAAGATTGGAATTCATTATATGACCAGCAAAAAACAGAACACAAAAATCTGTCTTAGAAGCAGACTGTCACCAAACCACTTGCCAGAAATCTAAACAATCTCTACAACAAACTGCCAGCCTCTCCGACACTCATTCCAAGCCACTTGGGAGTTCTAACACTTAAAAATGAATTTCTTAGGATAATATATATCATAGGTATTAGTCATCTCTCCCAACATAAACAAATGTCCTTTCTCCTCAAAGATTTCTCCATTTTCTTCAAGCTATAAAACTAACCATTTTTTAAATAGGCAATATAAAGTACTAGTTCTCCATACACAAACCAATTTAATAAATATTCTATCAGAACTGAGAGCAAATCACTGTCTTAAAACTCCAAATCATTCAGCAGTAATTCATCCCAGTAGAGAATGAAAGGCTACACTAGCTAACCTCAAAATAATTTCCCATGCTGGTAGACTCATGTCTGTTTTTACATTTGAATACAGCAAACCAGACTGACAGGTGAACGTCCAAGGTCAGAATGTCAGACACTTAAGTGTTCTGCTGTATTTGGAATTCCACAACATAGGACTAACAGGGGTACCTTTACTTGCTCACTGAGTTGTGACATGCTGAGGTTTTCACATGCCCAGCTAAATGAATTTATAAATAAATTATCTAGTTTAAACTCATCTTACTGTCACAAAATAGACAATTGACTTAAAAGGATTACTGTTAGGAGGCCAAGGATTGAAAATATCATCAGCAGTGCATGCACAAGACAAAGGAACAAGAGCATAAGCTAGTATAAGCTCTTTATCAGCACATGGTAAACCAATGGGAGTCTCCCTCAGAATGTCAAAGATTGGCCAAAAGTAAATGAAATCATCAAGAAGTTAACATGGATTTGGCCGCACAGTAACAATGAACCATTCCCTAAGTGTATATTTGTTTAATGTATTTGTCAGTTTTGTCGTTATACCATTAGGAGGACATTTAAATCAAACAGTGAAGACAACAAGCCTCTACAATTTTAAAGAGGGAAATATATTACTGGCTTTTAAAAAAGTATTCTTTAAAATACAGTGTATTTCATCAGTCCTCCTTAATTTCTTTTTCTAGATATTTCATAATGTCCACAATATATAAATATACTATATGAATACAATATATAACTATACCATATGAATACATATACATGTGGAAGGAGGGAGGGAGGGAGCGAGACAACATACGTGCTCAAAAATGTTTCACTGCCAGTGGCCCCTGATTTGAAAACTTTTAAAAACATCTACTGAAACAAGCAGCCTCTGGAGCTACATGCCCCCCAACAGCTCCTGCCATCCCCAGCCTGTAGCCCACTCCCCAGTGGAAATAGAGAACGCCTGTTTGTACAAAGGTTTATTCTCTCAACCCTGCTTTCAGACTCCATGAAAGATTCTTCAGTACTAGGGCTTCCAAACATAGCCTACGTTTAAAACAGGAGTGTAGGCTGGGTGTGGCGGCTCACGCCTGTAATCCCAGCATTCTAGGAGGCTAAGGCAGACGGATCACAAGGTCAGGAGTTCAAGACCAGCCTGGCCAACATAGTGAAACCCCGTCTCTACTAAAGATACAAAAATTAGCTGGGCATGGTGGTGCATGCCTGTAATCCCAGCCACTGGGGAGGCTGAGGCAGAAGAATCGCTTAAACCTGGGAGACGGAGGTTGCAGTGAGCCGAGATCGCGCAACTGCACTTCACTCTGGCAACACAGTGAGACTCCGCCTCAAAAAAAAAAAAAAAAACAAGAGTGCATTTAAGATATTGAAAAGCAATCAAGTAATTACTTAAAATAAAAATGAAACACAGTAGCTGCTTCAAAGTAAAATTTAATTTCTATATAGTAAAATGTGGTTAACCCCACTACAAACACTACACATGTGAGAATTCTCCACAGGCTTTGATGCACTCCTTGTAGTCCACAAAACCTTAACTGCGTCAGAGCAACCCTATCTCCTTCCAACTCCCAATGTCCTTTCTCTACTGAACACCAATACGGAAAGCTAATGTCACAGTAGTTACTCCTATGGGAACGGACAGGTTACTATGTTATAAAGGGCACAGTAGTTACTCCTACGGGAACGGACAGGTTACTATGTCATAAAAGGCCCAGGTTTCTTTCTTACCTAAATGAGAATGTAATCACAATTCTGTCAATTTTAAACAAAATTTTTTAAATAAAAACCTTTCTTCTTTGTATTAAAAAAAAAAAAATCCAGTTGGGGCAGTGGCTCACACCTGTAATCCCAGCACTTTAGGAGGCCAAGGCAGGTGGATTGCTTGAGCCCTAAAGTTTAAGACCAGCCTCGGCAACATAGTGAGACCCTCTCTCCTTAAAAAAATTTTTAAAAAAGAATCCAATCAATTCAAAATTTACCATATAAACAGTAAAGGGATCCTGGCGATTCAACATTGGCAGAAAGTAGGGCCACGCAGTGTTCTTGCTACGTCTCGCGTAGTCAAAGAAAATGCTAACACGCTGATGATTTTCCTAAAAAAGAAAAGAAATGGTATCACCAATCAGAACACATTTTGCTAAAGAACGTAATAATTGTGCACCACTTCTCAACCTCCCATCAGTCTGTGTTCTTTCTTTTTTCAGTGTGTGTGTATGTGTGATTTGCCTGTCATTATTACTACGGGGCAAGGGGTAGCGATGGTAGTAGGGACAGATATTTTACTAAAAAAATCACCTTTAATGATTATGATTATTTTAAATCACAAAGTGTAAGACTACAAGTTACACTTCTCGGCCTGCACCTCTGACCTGTTACTCCCAATGTAGCAGGTCTACACCCACCACCAACACCCAAGTGTGAGCACCTGGCTGCCACACGAGGGAAATTAAAATCGGAAAGGCAGCAGGAAGAGCACAAATTAGGTCTAGATACACCTTGAACTACTAACAAATAGGCAAGGGAAATAGAGAATTAAATTAATCTCAAATGTTCAAGTTACTTCTTAGCATATCACGGTAGAAAACTTGGGATAAATAAAGACAGCAGAAAACAGCATATGCTACCAGTGGACATAGGATCTGAGTAACAGAAAATTCCTAGTTCCAATCATTAAAACTTCACCACTCACCTAAATTTTCTCTATCATTGGCTGAGATCCACTTCCTGGTTCATTATGTGCATATAGTTGTTAAACAGCAATACCTTTTTCAAAATTCTTTTACTACACCACCATATCAGCAATAGTAATACTTTTTCTGATTAAACTTTTATTAATTTATTTATTTATTTTATTTCCCTAGGTTACTGGGGAACAGGTGGTATTTGGTTACGTTAAGTTCTTTAGCGGTGATCTGTGGGTCTTAATACTTTTTAAAAGCACAAATAACCACATAAACAAAAAATTCCTATTTTCAGATTAACATTTAATTATTTTTAAATATAGTGTTTTTTGTTTTTTTTTTTTTGTTTTTTGGTTAATATTGGTCTACACTAATAATTACCTATTCGAGGAATAGCCTACTGTCTCCTTAGGTAATGAGTCATTATTGTTTAGAATAACAATTTGAAAGAGTTGTGACAATGATTTTATCAAGGAATCCAAAATTCAGATGAGCCATCATTGCTTCATTGGTGGAGGTACCCAGGTTACAGATCTTTAAGAGAATAAGGATAAAGAAATCCTTCTGGTCAGGTACACTTAGCAACTGCTGTTGACATCTAGGCAAAGAAAACAATTTAATCCTCAAAATCATGTGCTAAAAACTAAGCATGTGAGGAAACATAAGCAATTCTGTTGAAAAGCATTTTGTTCAGAAGTGATAAGGATGAAATGATAGGATTAAAAATAGAAAAAGAAAATTATTATAAATAGCACAAGGAATTGAATGATAAAGGTATATATAAACTTCTCCATGTAACTAAAATTTTACAAATAAAATCAATTGCTAAACTATAATGAGGGCCAGGTGCAGTACCTCACATCTATAATCCCAGCACTTTGAGAGGCCAAGTGGGAGGGCTGCTTAAACCCAGGAGTTCAAGACTAGCCTGAGTAACATAGTGATACCCCATTTCTACAAAAAAATAAAACATTAGCCAGGTGTGGTGGCACACGCCTATGGTCGCAGCTACTCAAGAGACTGAGGTGGGAAGATCATTTGAACCCAGGAGTTGGAGGCTGCAGTGAGCTGTGATCACACTACTGCACTTTAGCCTGGGTGACAGAGCAAACCCCTGTCTCAAGAAAACAAAAATAAAATTAAAAAAATAAAAATATATACATTGGGCCAGGCATAGTGGCTCACACCTGTAGTCCCAGCACTTTAGGAGGCTGAGACAAGCAGATCACTTGAGGTCAGGAGTTCGAGACCAGCCTGGCCAACATGATGAAACCCCATCTCTACTGAAAATGCAAAAATTAGCCGGGCGTGGCGGCATGTGCCTGTAGTCTCAGTGACTTCAGAAGCTGAGGCAGGAGAATCGCTTGAACCTGGTGGGTGGAGGTTACAGTGAGCCAAGATTAGGCCACTGCACTCCAGCCTCAGCAACAGAGCAAGACTCTATCTCAAAAAAAAAAAAGCATATATATATACACACACATTGTATATACATACAAAGTATATATACACTTTGTATATATACAGTATATACTTTGTATACAGTGTGTATATATACTTTGTATACATAGTATATATATGCTTTGTATACATACTTTGTATACAGTGTGTATATATACTTTGTATACACAGTGTGTATATATACTTTGTATATAGTGTGTATATAGTATATACATAGTGTATATATGCTTTGTATACATATATACTTTGTATATAGTGTGTGTGTATATATATACACACATACATATACATACATTGAAATGGTGGATGAGAATAATACCAGTTACCTAAATCTGAATCTCTCCACTGATCTTTCATAAATAAAGGTTAACAAAAAGATCAAATAGGCCGGGCGCGGTGGCTCAAGTCTTAATCCCAGCACTTTGGGAGGCCGAGACGGGCGGATCACGAGGGTCAGGAGATCGAGACATCCTGGCTAACACGGTGAAACCGCCTGTCTCTACTAAAAAAATACAAAAAATTAAGCCGGCGCCAGATGGCGGCGCCCTGTAGTCCCAGCTACTCGGGGAGGCTGAGGCGAGAGAATGGCGTAAACCCCGGGAGGCAGAGCTTGCAGTGAGCTGAGATTCCGGCCACTGCACTCCAGCCTGGGCGACAGAGCGAGACTCCGTCTAAAAAAAAAAAAAAAAAAAAAAAGATCAAATAAAACTCAACAAAACCCATGCCCTCAGGATAACAAGACAGAGAATTCACATTGTGTAATTAAACCATAATAAAAAGAAACACCAAGTCCCAAGCAAAAGCTATCTCCTTCATACTCCACCACAAGCTTTTGTGGATTGATAAGATGCATTTGAAAAATGTGTGTAGAAGGAAAGATTATGCGCATAGAAAGGAAAAAGTTTCTAAGGTGGATCTACAATCACCACCATAAAAATAAAATAAACTCTAACTATGAAGAAACTGAAAAGACTACTTGGTAGACCCAGAGCACAGTCTACAGGAGCAGGGGAGCAGTCTTGGAAAGGCATCATTTTTGAGAGATAATGAAAGTATAAAAAAAAAAAAAAAAAGAAAAGAAGAAAAAAGTATCTTTAGGAGATTGAGTGGCAAAAAGAAAAAGAGAACAAAAGAGGAAACTTCAGGGTTCTGCAAGACAAAATGAGACCAAAAAAAAAAATCCAAAGGACATCAATCTGGCGAAACCCCACACCAAAAGAAAGTCATTTATTAAAGAAACTGCCAGCCTTGGCATATAATTGAGTACTCTTCATCCATCTAACAACTAAAATAGTTTTTTAATTAACAAGCCGTGTGGTAGTAAAGCGCCTGCAGTTCCAGGCGTAACTCAAGAGGCTTAGGTGGGAGGATTGTTTGAGCCCAAGAGTTCAAGGTTACAGTGCACTATAATGGCACCAACTGCACTCCAGCCCTGGGTGAGCAGAGTGAGAGCTTGTATCAAAAAAAAAAAAAAAAAAAAAAAAACACAAAACACAAAAGAGGCCAGGTGTGGTGGTTCACACCTGTAATCCCAGAACTTTGGGAGGCCAAGGCGGGCGGATCACCTGAGGTCAGAAGTTCGAGTTCAGCCTGGCCAATGTGATGAAATCCTGTCTCTACTAAAAATACAAAAATTAGCCAGGCGTGGTAGCACACGCTTGTAATTCCACTACTCGGGAGGCTGAGGCAGGAGGATCGCTTGAGCCCAGGAGGCAGAGGTTGCAGTGAGCCGAGATTGTGCCACTGCACTCCAGCCTGGATGACAAGAGCAAAACCCTGTCTCAAAAAAAAAAAAAAAGAAAGAAAAAAGAAAGAAAAGAAAGGAAGGAAGGGGGAGGAGAGAGAGAATAAAACAAACACTGCATCTCACCAGAAAAAAAAAAAAAAGAGAGAGAGAAAGGCCAGGCGCAGTAACTCATGCCTGTAATTCCAGCACTTTGAGAGGCAGAGGCGGGTGGATAACTTGAGGTCATGAGTTCGAGACTACCCTGACCAACATGGTGAAACCCCGTCTCTACTAAAAATACAACAAAATTAGCTGGGCAAGGTGGGGCACGCCTGTAGTCCCAGCTACTCAGGAGGCTGAGGCAGGAGACTCGTTTCAACCCAGGAGGTGGAGGCTGTAGTGAGCCAGACTACGCTCCAGTCTGGTCAATGAAGCGAGACTCCATCTCAAAAAAAGAGAGAGAGAGAGAGTCCGGGTGCGATGGCTCACACCTGAATCCCAGAATTCTGGGAGCCAAGGCAGGGAGATTTCTTGAGGCCAGTATTTCGAGACCAGCCTGGGCCACATGGCGAAATCCCACCTCTACTAAAAATACAAAAATTAGTTGGGCACAGTGGCACAAGCCTGTAATCTCAGCTACTACTCTAGAGGCTGAGGCATGAGAATCACTTAAACTTGGGAGGTGGAGGTTGCAATCATTGCTGAGATTGCACCACTGAACTCCAGCCTGGGCAACAAAGTGAGACCATGTATCAAAGAAAAAAAGAAGAAAAAAAAAACGGTACTCTTGAGTGAGAATATTATAAACCACCCAAATCCATGATATGAATAGATGAAAGAACCCCACACAGATACAAAACTACTATAAAAAGAAACCAAAAGATGCAAATCAAAATATCTCAGGTGATGAAATTTCTCTCCCCCAAAAAAATTGCAAAACAAAACTGTAACATAACGATGCAAACTGAATTAAATATCCTCAAACATCTAGAAAAATAAAATACCACCTTGAATCAGAAATTCAAAACCAAAACTGAGAAATGTGCCCCTAATAAAGGAAAACTTAAACATAGCTGATGGAATTCAGGAAAGAAATGAAAGAAAAGAGCAAAATGGTCTCAAAATTTAAAACTAAATTATACAGTGTTCAACAGAGAACAGACTCAAAAGTCAAAGAACTGTGAACCAGAGATCCTGTGTCAGCCAAGCTGCTCTTTAAGATTACAGGAAAAAATTTTAATGCAAAAATTTAAAGACTACTGTAAACATAAAACATTCTTGAGGAACCTACTAGCAGATAAGCTTCATCTAATCAAGAGATCCCTGGGAAAACTTCGGCAAAAGACCCAGTGGTGAAAATTTAATATAACAAAACAAAAGTGGGAACAAGGGTAGAATAATAATATATAAATGTTGTATGTCCTGATAAAGTAAAAAATAGCCACTAAAAATGAGGAGAGGAAAAGTAGAATAAATTCATTGATTGTTGCAAATCAAAAAATACTATTAAAAATGACAAGTGAAATTGTAAATGAATAAAACAGGGGATTAACAGCATTAAAGGAATATAAATACAAAGATAACCAATAGAACACAGAAAACTTCCTAAATGCCAAAAAAGTTTAATACAAATGCAAACAAAACACATAATAAAGAATAAAATAGTAATCCACACAGTAATTATAACACAGTATGACAGTTGAGATCAAATTTCTTAGTAATATTCATAAATGTGGATGGTTTAATTTACCTATTAAAAGAAAAAGGGGTTTCAACTCACAAACAAGACCCAAATCTACACTGTATACAAAAGACTTACCTAGAACAAAATGATTCACCTAAAAAAGGGACAGGCAAAGAAAGATATGCAGACAAGTAGAAACAAGAAGCCATGAGTTGCCATACCAGTATTAAAGTATAATTTAAGCCAAAATGTATTAAGTATGATAAAAGGGACACTTTTAATGATAAACACCACAATTCACTGTAAATATAACACTAATGTGTATATATGCACCAAATACAGCATCCACCTTTATAAAGTGAAAACTACAAAAGATATTAGAATAGTAAAAAATGCATTTATAAGGGGGAGATGTTTAACATACCACTCTTAGTACAAAAAAAAAAGCAGACCAAGAAAAAAGTAGACAAAAAGTAAAGGTATAGAAAACCTGTATCCTAAATAATAACATCATCGATAAAGTAGATCTGATAAATATAAATCAAACTTATACCCCTTAAGAAAGAATACATCTTCTCAAGTACACCTGGTACATTTATAAAATTGATCATATACTAATAAAAAAAGTATCAGTAAATTCCATAAAGTAGAAATGTTTTTAAAACATGATAAAGTTTGAAATCTTTAACAAAATGTTTTAAGCATTTCTGCCTGAAAATTAAAATATAAATATTAAACAACCCTCTGTGAAAGGGAACACAGAAACTGAATTAAGAAAATCCTAAATCACTACATATCAGAGCTGAAGGGATATGCTTTAAGCAGTAATCAAAGGAAAATGCATATATTTAAATACTTTTCTTTTGGGGGGGAGGGGTTAGAGTTTCTCTCTTTTTGTTCAGGCAGCAGTGCAATGGCACAATCTCGGCTCACTGCAATCTCCACCTCCCAGGTTCAAGTGATTCTCCTGCCTCAGACTCCCAGTAGCCGGGATTAGGCGTGCACCACCACACCTGGCTAATTTTGTATTTTCAGTTGAGATGGGGTTTCACCATGTTGGCCAGGCTGGTCTCAAACTCTTGACCTCATGACCCACACACCTCAGACTCCCAAAGTGCTGGGATTACAGGCGTGAGCCACCATGCCTGGCCAATATTTATTTCTTCTTAATAGAAGAATTGAAATAAGTTAAAACTCCCAGTTTGAAATGCTAGAAAAAGAACAAAGTAAACAACAAAAAAGAGTAAAGGAAGAATATAATAAAGGCAAAAGCAGAAATTAAGGTAGAGAACAGAAAAACTACAGATCAATTAATATGAAAATCCTGACTCTGAAAAAAATTAACAAAATGGGGGAGAAACACTAATTAATCAAGGAAAAAAAAAGGAGAAAGCACAAATAAATGAACTAAGAAATGACATGGAGACATAATATGGAAATAGAGAAAAAAATTTGAAGCATAAGATTTAATAAGATTACAGTCTTCTATGAAAATAAATGTAAAAGTTTCAATACAATAATTTCCAGAGAAAATACAGATTATCAAAATTATCACCATTTGAGATAGAAAGCCTCAAATGACCAATTTCTGTAGAAGACATAGAGAAAGCTATCAAATAATTACCCCACCAAAAACAACAAGTTCAGATGTATTCACAAGGGAATTTTACCAAAACTTAGATTAGAGCTTGTAGTGCTAATGCTAAATAAATTGTTGCAAAGCATAGCAAATAAACTGCCAAATCCTTTTTATCAAGCAAGTATAATGCTGATACATAACCAAATGAAGAAAACAAAAAATAAAATAAAATTATAAACCAATTACACATATGAACACTGAGGCAAAAATCCTAAATAACAGAAAAGAGAATTCAATATCATATCAAGAAAATAAGACACATGACCAAGTGAGATTTAACCTCGAATGCAAGGTTGGTTCAGTATTATAAAATCCATTACTATAATTCACCATACTGATATATCTAAGGAGAGGGAAAAAAGTCACTCAATTATCTATGCAGATACCCAGAAAATAATAGCCTTTGACAAAACTCAACACCAATTTTGTTGTTGTTGTTGTTTTTGAGACGGAGTCTCGCTCTGCCGCCCAGGCTGCAGTGCAGTGGCCGGATCTCAGCTCACTGCAAGCTCCACCTCCCAGGTTTACGCCATTCTCCTGCCTCAGCCTCCCGAGTAGCTGGGACTACAGGCGCCCGCCACCTCGCCCGGCTAGTTTTTTGTATTTTTTATTAGAGACGGGGTTTCACCGTGTTAGCCAGGATGGTCTTGATCTTCTGACCTCGTGATCCGCCCGTCTCGGCCTCCCAAAGTGCTGGGATTACAGGCCTGAGCCACCACGCCCAGCCTCAACACCTATTCTTAATAATAGCACTCAAAACTAAGAATTGACAAGTTCTTATAACCCATAAGAATTAAAGAAGAAGTAAAATTATGTTTTATATCCCATAAGAATTGAAAAGAAGTAAAATTATGCTTTTGCAAAACAGATAATTATATTTTTAATTAAAAATTTTAGCCTTTGACAAAACTCAACACCAATTTTGTTGTTGTTGTTGTTTTTGAGACGGAGTCTCGCTCTGCCGCCCAGGCTGCAGTGCAGTGGCCGGATCTCAGCTCACTGCAAGCTCCACCTCCCAGGTTTACGCCATTCTCCTGCCTCAGCCTCCCGAGTAGCTGGGACTACAGGCGCCCGCCACCTCGCCCGGCTAGTTTTTTGTATTTTTTATTAGAGACGGGGTTTCACCGTGTTAGCCAGGATGGTCTTGATCTTCTGACCTCGTGATCCGCCCGTCTCGGCCTCCCAAAGTGCTGGGATTACAGGCCTGAGCCACCACGCCCAGCCTCAACACCTATTCTTAATAATAGCACTCAAAAACTAAGAATTGACAAGTTCTTATAACCCATAAGAATTAAAGAAGAAGTAAAATTATGTTTTATATCCCATAAGAATTGAAAAAGAAGTAAAATTATGCTTTTGCAAAAACAGATAATTATACATTTTTAATTAAAAATTTTTAATTAAAATGTTATAAATTTATAATTCACAAATTTTATAAATTAGAGAAAAATTCAATCACAAAATTAATTCAAATAAAAGAATTCACTAAGGTACCAAAACAGAAAATATACGGAGATCAATGACTTTCATATACATTAACAAACAAAAGTTCAGAGATAAAATGGAAGAGAAATGCTGTTTTTAACAGTAATAATTAAGATAAAATATTAAGGTATAAACTTAACAAGAAATGTTGCAAAACCATTATGTGAAAATTACAACACTCCTGAAGACACAGACACACCTAACAAATGGAAAGGCATTCCTTGTCCTTGGACAGAAGAATTCAGTAATATAATGATGTCATTTCTCCCTAAGTTAACTTATACATTTATTATTAGTTTTTTAAATAGAGACAGGGTCTCACTATGTTGCCCAGGCTGGTTTCAAACTCCTGGCTTCAAGCGATCCACCTCAGCCTCCCAAGGTGCTAGGATTACAGGCACGAGCCAGTGCCAGGCCTTGTTTTGATTTTTTTTTTAATAGTAACCTATAGATTTAACACAACTTAGTAAAAATGCCAACAAACTTTTTCATAGATCAAATAAGCTGACATTCCATTTCATATTTAAAAAAAAACAACATTCAAGAATACCTAGGTAAATACTGGGGGGAAAAAAAACTGCTAAGGGAACTAGCCATAAGATCCTCTATCATTAAACCGGGTGGTGCTGGAACATGAATACACAGGCATTCCAGAAGCAAAGTATAAAAAGTACAGAAATAAACCTAGTTATATAGGGAGGTTTAATGTTAAAGGCAGCATCTCCAACCACTATGGCAAAGACTGACAATTTAATAAATGGTCAACTGAATGGCCATTTGGAAAACATAAAATTAGACACACACCTCTATAGACAAGAACCAACTCTAAGCAGGCCAAATGTCTAACTAAAGATGAAACTATACACGTACTAGAAAAAAACCTTGGTGAATTCCACTGTAAACTCGGGTATAAGGAAAAGCTTTCTATTACTCAAAATCTAGATTTTAAAAAAATTTGATAAATTAGACTACATAAAAAATAAAAATAAACTGTGTTACCCTGTGAAAAACGTTATAAGCTAAGACAAAAAGGGAAATTACAAACTGGGAGAAAATACTTGCACTTTGTATCAGAGATACATGACTAATATATAAAGACCTCTTACTCTTAAAAATAAAATGGGCAAAGACATGAGCAAATAATTCAGGGAAAAAAATGTAAAAGCAACCTATAAGGTCATCTGAAGATGTTCAACCTTGGACATCATTCTGATAGGCAAAAATGTAACAGCTTGACAATGCCCTCTGTTGAGAAGGTTACAGGGAACCAGGCACTCACACCCTGCTGATGAGAATGCAAAATGGGGCCGGGCGCGGTGGCTCACACCTGTAATCCCAGCTCTCAGGGAGGCAGAGGCAGGAGGATAGCTTGAGCCCAGGAGTTCGAGACCTGCCTGGGTAATACAGCGAGACCCCGTTCTCCACAAAAAAAAAAAAAGGAAAAAAAAAAAAAAAGAGAGAATGCAAAATGGAACATCTGGCAATATCTTAACAAAACTACATATGGAGTTCCCTCTTACCCAGCAATCCCGTTTCTAAGAATTTACCATGAAATATACACCCAACAACACAAAAATATATTTGCACAAGGTTATTCTTTGCTTCATGATTTCTAATTCTAAAATTTGGAACCAATCACAATGTCCATCATTACATCAGAGGCTGAGTAAACTATGGTACATCCACTAATGGCGTACCATGTAGCGGTCAAAAACAGAACAGGGAGATGAGATCTCTATGAACTGACATGTAATGATTTCTGGCATATTTTGTTAAGTTTTAAACAAGCAAAAAATAAGAGACTATATCTAATAAGTGTTTTATAGAAATAAGGGGGAAATAAGAAAATATACATGTGTCTGCCTATGTTCACAGAAAAAAAAAAATCAAAAACCAATGATATTGGGCTGAGCACAGTGGCTCACACCTGTAATCCCAGCACTTTGGGAGGCCGAGGCAGACAGATCACTTAAGGTAAGGAGTTCAAGACCACCTTGGCCAACTTGGTGAAACCCCGTCTCTACTAAAAAAAAAATACAAAAATTAGCCAGGCATGGTGCCAGATGCCTGTATCCCAGCTACTAGGGAGGCAGAGGCAGGAGAATTGCTTGAACCCAGGAGGCAGAGGTTGAGGTGAGCCAGGGTTGCGCCACTGCAGTCCAGCCTAGGCGACAGAATGGAATTCTGTCTCAAAAAAAAAAAAAAACAATGATAATGGTCACCTACGAGAGGGAGGTGGGAATGGGCTAGGATTAGTGACATTTCTCTGAGTATATCTTTCTGCATAGTTTTGACTTTTGGAAACATGTTAATGTTTTACATACTCAAAAATAAAAAACAGGTTGGGCATGGTGGCTCACACCTGTAATCCCAGCACTTCGGGAGGCCAAGGTGAGCAGATCACCTAAGGTCAGGAGTTTTGAGACCAGCCTGGCCAACATGGTGAAACCTCATCTCTACTAAAAGTACAAAAATTATCCAGGCGTGGTAACAGGCACCTATAATCCCAGCTTCTCGGGAGGCTGAGACAGGAGAATCACTTGAACCTGGGGGGCAGAGGTTGCAGCAAGCCGAGATCACACCACTACACTCCAGCCTGGGTAACAGAGCAAGATCCTGTCTCAAAAAAATAAAAAAATAAAAGTAATAATAATGAAATGCACAAGGATGAGGAAAAAACTAAAACAGAATACAACAGAAACAAATTACTCTTACAGTATTTCATGAAAAATAATCACTCTGAAACTTGAACATGGTATTCTGACTATATACCCTGAGTTTAAAATAAAAAACTGCAAACAAATACTGAACGCTAGGTAAAAGGCTTGTTTTTTGTGTGTACGTGTTTTTTTCAACTCTTATTTTAGGTTCAGGGGTACATGTGCTGGTGTGTTATATCGGTAAACTCTTGTCAAGAGGGTATGTTGTACAGATTATTTCATAATCCAGGTACTAAGCCTAGTACCCAATAGTTATTTCTTTCTGATCCTCTCCCTCCTCCCACCCTCCACCCTTGAGTAGACCCCAGTGTCTGCAGTTCCCCTCTTTGTGTCCATGTGTTCTCACGTTTAGCTCCCACTTATAATTGAGAACATGTGGTATTTGGTTTTCAGTTCCTGTGTTAGTTTACTAGTTTAGCTGGAGGATAAAGACCTCCAGCTCCATCCATGTTCCTGCAAAGGACGTGCTCTCATTCTGTTTTATGGCTGTATAGTATTCCATGGAGTATATGTACGTTTTCTTTATCCAATCTGCCATTGATGGGCATTTAGATTGATTCCATGTCTTTGCTAATGTGAATGGCGCTGCAACGAACAAACACAGGCATGTGTCTTTACAGTAAGATGATTTCTATTCCTTTGAGTATCCACCCAACAATGGGATTGCTGTGTCAAATGGTAGTTCTGTTTTTAGCTCTTTGAAGAGTCACCACACTGCTTTTCCTCAATGATTGAGTTGTATTGGTCCACAACTCTCAAACTATTTTCTGTGTATTTTAGGGTAGAACAAACAAGTAAACACACTGAGATTAAGGAACTCACAATCTCACTATTACAGAAGAGGTACACATATGGAAAAGAGAGACAAAGAACCCTGTGGTGCTGCGCTGAAATGTAATGGGAGCTACCAGCATGTCATGGTGTTAATTTATAGATAAGAACATATGGACAGTACCTGAGGATATGAGCAACCAGAAAACAGAAACTGTATGCAACTGGAAAAGTTTTCAATGATAAGCAAAACTGTTTCCAAAAGGAACAAAAGCACCAAACCTCCAGGGCCCAGCACTGGCCTAGAACATATAAGCACTGAAATGTGTTGACTGATTGAATGAGAAGAAGTTGTATCATCCGTAAGTACACAGAGAATCCAGAAAGCCTCAGGTGATACAGCAAGCTTTGCTGGCATTCAACAAAAAACTCTGTGAGGTATCCGGGAAAAACATATATACTCATTACTTGGTATTCTGAAAAATAAAAATAGCCTGTGTGTGAGTATCTCTGTCTTTAGCTCTATTAGCAAATTACAACCCACATAAATAAGAAAAATATATTATTATGCTCTGGAAAAGAACCAATGTTCTAAGTGAAATCTCACCAAAAATGTTGCTACTGTGAGGTACGGCCAAAAAATGAAGTCACCGAATGTGTTAAGTAAAGAATGTACCTACCTGCAGCATATCATCCACCATAGTTAGTATATACTGAACCGTCTGTTCTTTGCAGATGTGAGTCATCAGATTTATAAATGTTTTAGCACACTAAAAAAAAATGAAATTAAGGTTATTGTTTTTATTTGCAAATACAACATTTCAATGGAACTTCAGTAAAACATTGTTCCTCTTTCATAAATTAGAATACAAATACTATTAACTAACAAATTTTACTTACAGAAAACAGACACCTTTTACAAATATTGTGAAGTATGGGAAGACCTTACTAGACTTGCATCAGCTTATGAACATTTCTAGTGATAAGTTTCAGAATGTTTACTATATTTAAATAGATATACTGAGCCACTAATAACTCTTGATTACCGATGACAGCATAAAGTTATATAGGCAATCAAAAATTACAACTGGTTTTGAGTATTTTATTTGTTGTACTTAAAGGGAATAGAACACAAGAGCAACAAGAGTACGAGAGATTGGAATCAGAAGGCCCCGACTAGTCTCCATTCTACAGCATATCAACTACATGACAACCTCTCCTTAATTCAATAAAAACTGGAGCTAACAATATATTACCTACCAACTTCCCCAGGACTGTTGTAAGAATCAGACCAATTTGTATATGGACTTCTTTAGACAGTGAGGCCTCCCTGATAGGCAGCAGAATTGGACCTTATTATAGGGCCAGGCTCTAAACTCAGCATATAAATCAAATAGGGTACAAATCAAAACACTCTATAAAATCCCTTAAATCACTCCCCAAAAAACATCATTCAGTAATAGGTTTGGAGTCATACATTGAAAAACTTCCCTACCCTAAGGATGTATAAATTAAAGTGTATTTCATTTGGTATTCACTCATTCATTCATTCAATAAATCCCCAATGTAACAAACAGTATGTGATAAAAACCATGCTATAAAAAAAATAGAGATTTTATCAAAATCATACTCATCCCACAACTTACGACTATCTATGAAACATGTCTTCCATGGATAAACAGCCCACTTACCATACTGAATGTAAAAAGTTAACAGTAACAAATAATTGCGTTTTTTAATCATAACATTAAAGCGGAAACACTTTAACCTCTTTAAGCAAAAATAAAACAAAAAGATGTAAGTTGCCCAAGGTATTCCTATCCGAACTCTTTTCAGATATACTGCCATTTTGTTAGGATAAAAAGCTTCCTGGAAACTGCCCCATAAAAGGCCCATTACACCAGACACTGCTATTAAGAAAGAACTGTTTTTGTACACATACTAAGAAACAAGTTAAAAAAAAAAAAAAAACGAGAAAAAAAAAAAAAGGGCTGTTTTAACTCCTAACTCCTTAAGGGAAAAGTCTTGTCTTATGAACATACATCCCCAGTCTCACCAGGCACATGGCAGGGACTCAGTGTGCACGTGCTGAACAAACAGTGAATGAGCTGCATGTTCCATTACACAAGCGGTTGGGGTGGGGAAGCTTTTTCAAAGGATGACACCAAGAGCAGAAATCACAAAGGAAAGGAAGAACTAGATTTCATCGTACAACGTAAACTTCAATATGGCAAAGAGCCCCATAAACCAAGTTAAAAATTCAACAAACAAGCTGAGGAAATATGGCATGCACAAAGCTGGTACACTTAAAACATAAAGGAATCTGACAAATCAATAAGATTTATAAACCCTTCCATAGAAAAGTAAATAAAAAACACACAGCCATGTGTCGCTTAACAATGGGGAAAGTTCTGAGAAATTCATCATGAGGCAATTTCCTTGTTGTGCGAACATCCTAGAGTGTACTTACACAAACCCAGATGGTAGTGTCTACTACATACCTAGGCTATATGGTAGAACCTATGGCTCCACACCTGTACACTATGTAACTATACTGAATACTATAGGAAACTATAACACAATGGTAAGTATTCTTGTGTCTAAACATAGTTAAACATAGAAAACGTGCAGTAAAAACACGGTAGTATAATCTTACAAGACCACTGTTACATACACAGTCTGACACTTACCAAAACATCCAAAACATCGTTATGTGGTCAGTGCATGACAGTACAGAAGCAATTGATATGGATACAAAAGGTGCCAAAAACCATCTGAAAATGTGTAACACTATTACGTTAAGATACTATCTTTTACCTATCAAAATGACCAAAAGATGAATGGCTAGACCCAGAGTGGGTGCTGGAGCAGGGGAATGGGCCCTCTCACATACTGCTGGCAGAATCTGCAAACTGGTACAATCTATCAAGAAGGCATTTTCATTATATCAAAACTCTCACATGCTCAAATAGTTTAATCAATAATTACACTTTTTTTTTTTTCTGTATTTTTAGTAGAGACGAAGTTTTACCATGTTGGCCAGGCTGTTCTCGAACTCCTGACCTCAAGTGATCTGCCCGCTTCAGTCTCCCAAAGTGCTGGGATTACAGGTGTGAGCCACTGCACCCAGACAGATAATTGCACTTCTCAAATTAATTACAAAGAGATTACCAACTATTCATCTCAAAACAGAAAAAAAAAAGGAAGTAGCCAAAATATGCAACAGTATAGAATTAGTTTTGATCACTATGGTTCATCCATTAAATGGAAAATTACACAATGGAACTTTCCATAAATGGGAAATAATAATAAATTAATTATTTTAAATACCACAGAAATATCTTTACAGGCATGTTAGGGGAGGGAAGAATATACAGTCAAATGAAAAGAACAAAGATATGTACATATCACCCCGTTTTGTAAAAAGTTCACATTTATAGAAATAAGTGTGCAAGTTATTTTACACACAGAAAAATATTTAGAGAGGTATACACTAAATGTTAACAAGCCACCTTGAACAGAGCAATATTAGGTAGAATAACCTTTTTCTTTTGCTTAATAGTATTTTATTTTTCTATAATAAACTTACCATGAAAGAAGGTAAAACATCAACATATGTAACTAAACATTTTAAACTACTGTATAAAAAAAAACTCCACAACACTTCAAAGATACATAGTAAAAAAGGAACTATGTTTGCTATAAATGTGGCAAACAGTAATAGAGTTTGATGTAAAAGACTGTTTATCAAAAGCAACAAAACCTTATAGATTAAAATAAAAGAATGCCCACCCAAAAAAATTTTCAAAGGACATAAAAATACTTAATAAATCAACAGGAAAATAATGTAATCCCATGTCATCAAAGTGATAACCCTTTTAACTTAGCAAATTCAAAGATTTTCAATTATATTAGGTATTTCAAACATTACTAGTAAGAATACCAAGTGGAAAAAATTCTCTAAAAAAAGTTAAGCAACCTTTAAAACTTAATATACTCTGAAACAGTAATTTCTTTTCCAGAAATTTGTCTTCTAGGTGTATATTCTAACAAAATATTCAGAAATACAGAAAAGGATGAAGGTAAACATACTCAATATGACATTTTTTCCAAAATAACAAAAAAACTGGAAGTCACTTATAATCACTAAGATTTTTCAAAACTTTTGGATGACACGAGGAAGTGTTCATTAGATAATGTTTATTGATCACCTGGCTGCCTTCAGTTTGAAGCATCTCTTGCTTCTCTTCAGGGCTTCGTTTCATTTCAAACCTCTGAATAAACTCACAATCTTCAGCAGAAATCATCTGTCCCCTAGAAAGTAAGAATAAGATGTTTTGTTCAGTAAGAGTTGAATATGCAAGCAAGTGATGGAGGAATTTTCAGTCTTTCTCTTCTCTCCTTGGCAGCAAACCACAAGGGCTGACGCAAGGGCCCTGGCATCAGACAGACCTGGATTCAACGCTTAGTTTCACCACAAATAAGACAGTGTGAACTCTCTGGAACCTGAGTTAATTTATCTGCAAAATGTGAACAATAATCACATTGCCTCTAAGGGGCTGTATTGAGGATAAAATTATATTCACATAAGGTGGTTAGTAGCATGTGGCAAATAGTAGGCACTCAGTAAAATGTCACCTCTCAGCATTAGCCAGTGTCTCACCCTTATTTCCCCTCTCAAGCCAAACAACTCCCATGGCTATCTAATTTATCAAGTTCAAAGCCACTTTATATGAATTTCTATGGCCATTTCTCTCGAGTATATTCTTTCCCTCCAGATGGAAAAAAAAAACAAAACAAAAACTGATTTTCCTCCTCTCTGGAAAATAACTCTCCATCCTGACCCCACACTCTCCTATTTTCCTCCATCTCTTCCAGGGGTCGCTTCATCACTGGCTCTTCACCCTTCAAGGTTCCTCCCCAGCACTCAATCACTGAACTCTTGCTTTTGATTTCCAAACTCCTTCCTATGAGAGATTCAATCAAGAGTCCCATCTTCCCTCCCTCCCAATCATCTCCACTGTCTTCTATCTCCAGAGATAGTCTTACCATTTTCAAATTCAGCATCATCTTCCTGTCATCCCCAGTGAAGATGATATCCCGCTGTCATCTTCCCCAGTGGTGATGGTGCTGAATTTGAAAATGGTAAGACTATCTCTGTAGGAAAACAGAGCTCAACCTTCCCAACTTCTCCACTCCTCAGGGACTCAAACATACCATAGGCAAACCCCCATCCTAATCTCTAAATACAAACCCTTCCTTGTCTAAAAGCTGTGTCAGCAGAAAAGCCTTGCTAGCCCCCCGTAAGACACTGGGCACTGCAGGATTCATTCAAGTCAACTCCTTTAAGCCATCAGTGTGGTAGGAAAAGCACAGCATTTGAGTCAATATGGGGAAGAGCTCCAGTTCCAGGCGTGAAAGCTTAGCAAGTCATTATTCATCTGACCACTATTCACACCAGTAAAACAGCAACTATTAAACTACCTGCCCTAGTCCACTAGGTGGTTATGCAGATTAAATGAAAAAATATAAGAAAAAGCACTTGCTGTATATTAGAATATGGGTAAAAGCAAGTGTAAAATTAAAAAATTTTGTAATATATTTTCCTGTTGAAACAACACCAACATAGTTTTTTTGGTTTTTTGTTTGTTTGTTTGTTTTTGAGACGGAGTCTCACTCTGTTGTCAGGCTGGAGTACAGTGGCGTGATCTCAGCTCACTGCAACCTCCGCCTCCTGGGTTCAAGCCATTCTCCTGCCTCAGCCTCCCGAGTGGTTGGGACTACAGGCTTATGCCACCAAGCCCAGCTAATTTTTGCATTTTTAGCAGAAACAGGGTTTCACCGTATTGGCCCAGCTGCTCTCAAACTCCTGATCTTGTGATCCACCCGCCTCAGCCTCCCAAAGTGCTGGGATTGCAGGTGTGAGCCACTGCACCCAGCCCCAATATAGTTTTTAACTCAGTAGTTTAAAAAACTGTCCCTCCTCTCCTTACCCCAAATATTTTGAGGGACTGGTGTTCTACAAAACCCATTCGGAGAAACGCTGAATGTAAAGCAGGTTCCCACTACGCACAGTTAGGCTGGGTGCAGTGGCTCATGTCTGTAATCCCAGCACTTTGAGAGGCCAAGATGGGGGATCCCTTGAGCACAGGAGTTTAAGACAAGCCTGGGCAAAACAGTGAGATCCTCATCTCTACAAAAAATAAAATAACAAAATAAGTTGGGTGTGGTGGCACACTCCTGTAGTCCCAGCTACTCAGGAGGCTGAGGCAGGAGGATCACTTGAGCCCAGAAAGTAGAAGTTGCAGTGAGCTGAAATTACGTCACTGCACTCCAGTTTGGGTGATTTTTTGAGAGCCTGTCTCATAAAAAAAAAAAAAAAAAAAAAAAAGAAAAAAAAAGCATAGTTATAGAAGGATGGCCCACTTCCAGAGCTGCCTTGGGTCAGGCTCCCAGAGCTGAGCCCTGAGATGAAGATTCACGTACAAGTGACTTATGAAAGAAGAGCCCCCAGGAGAGGCCAGGGAAAGCAAGGAGGGCACAGGACACTGAAGCAAAAAAACTCACCAGGATTCAAGCAAAGAACCCAGGATAGCTTTTCCTGAGCCCACAGGAGAGCCTGGTAAGGTGAGGCACTCAGAACTGTTCCCTCCCCAAGAGAAGGGACCTGAACTTGCATACGTCCTGCTACTTCTACCCTTAATCCCACCCTCTTCCCAAGAAGACCTTGATTATTACACATTCAAAAATCTATCAGTGTCCCTTCTGGGTTTTGTACACACCACTGCTATATGTCAAATTGTTTTGTATAGTTCAAATTTGCTTCTGGACTTTGTACTTCACTGTTCTGTCTTCTTGTATCAGTTTCACACTGTTTTAAGCACTGTAACTTTTTTTCACACATGCTCATTTTTTAACATTTTTAAACTATTCTCAAGCATTTATTTTTTTCAACAATTTCTTAATTACCAACCCAAAGGAGAATTTTGTCTTTCTAGATCTCTCTGAGGCAGGTGATACTATGACTACGTCTTGACACTCTCTTCGTTAGCTTCCAGATTCTTCGCATCCCACTGAAGTCACTCATCTTCACTGCCTCCTGTGCCTCAGCTACTATGAAAGGCTCTCTTCATTTCTCACTCCACCTCCTGCACTGAACTCTGGCACGATCTTCCCCAGTCCCCACTCATCTCCTCCCACAGATGGCAGAGGCACTCCAGACCCTACAGGCACAGAACTGAGATTGTTAATCCCAAAGGCTAGAAGTTGGAAGCAAAAACAGACATTTTGCCCACTTGCCCTTCTGGCTAAACACTTCACATACCAGTCAGGAAAAAAAAGCACTCTGCACCCTGGGTGCAGACTAAGATAACAAGGTCATCCAGTCTAGATCTGGCCCCAAAATAAATGAAATGTTGAGCATACCCATAACTCTGAACTCCCTAGATGAAAGCAATTTTACCCCTAAATTTTGCTATGCTGATATGTAAAGGGATGTCACAACCCCTGTGAAGAAAATCATGCCAAAAGGTGGTGGTTTTTCTACCATGAAGAAGGTATACCATGAAGGTTACACTTGGTAACCTTATAATTTTGCAGGTTTCTTTTCCATTTAAATAACTGTTTCCTATTTGTCAAGCCACTCACTAACCTTTTTCTTTCCTTGTTTAATTTATTTTCTCTCTGGGTCTTCCTTCGACATTTCCATAATCCAGCAGGTTCAGGGCTCTGGTGTCTTCTATAATGACCCACAGGTAATCAGGCACCAGATCTAATAATCTTCCCCTTAAAACTACTCTCCTCTCTGCTTCCCTGCCTCTGGAGTAGCTCAGCACTAGGACAACCTTCCACCAGTGGAGTTCCCTGATTCCAATCCAACCTTCTTCAAAACCATCTTCTTACCTACTACCAGGCGGCCTTCTCAAGTATATATGGGGTCATATTATTCCCTTTGGACTGTGAGTTCTACCTAGCACTTAGGCAGAGGCATTCAGTAAAAATATTTAAAATCAATTGACTAATTAACACCTATATAATCATGCACGTGTTACTTAACCTATCTGAACAGTTATCTATTCATCTTTAAAAGAGAATAAAAAGCCAGCATGGTGGCTCACGCCTGTAATCCCAGCACTTTGGGAGACCGAGCCGGGTGGATCACCTAAGGTCAGGAGTTCGAGATCAGCCTGGCCAACATGGTGAAACTCTGTCTCTACTAAAAATACAAAAATTGGCCGGGTGTGGTGGCAGGTGCCTGTAATGCCAGCTACTCAGGAAGCTGAGGCAGGAGAATCACTTGAACCCGAGAGGTGGAGGTTGCAGTTAGCCGAAAACGCGTCATTACACTCCAGCCTGGGTGACAAGAGTGAAACTCCATCTCAAAAAAAAAAAGAGAGAATAGGATAGAAAAACCTATGTCACTGTATTTCTATGAAAATAATGTTAAATAGGATGTTAGTGACCAAGCATGTTACTTCCTTTTCCAAATACTCATCTCCACCAATTCCTGATAAGCACAATACTCCATTCATAATTTAGTCAACTAATATTAACTGGCAGCCTGCTACGTGCCAGGCACCTTTAAGAACAGTTGACACAGCAATAAATTAGAGACCCCTTCTTTTGTGCCTGCACTCCAGTGAGGAAAACAGAACATACGCAAATACAAAAACAAATAATCTTGAAAACACACACACACACATTATAATGCTGAGGCTGTAAATGCTATGAAAAAAAAAACCAGTTCAGGTAGGGGGCTTGTGAGATCGCCTATGCAGCCACACGAATGAAGTGAGTGAAGAGGCCAAAGAATCTAAGAGTGGAACTTCCGGAGAGACAGACACACAGGTCCAAGGAGCTGAAGTTTGCTATGTGAGAAAGATCAAGAAGGCAGGAGCTAGAGAGCTGTGAGTGAGGTGGCATGATCAGACCTGTATTTTTTGAAATCACTCTTGCAGTTCTGTAAAGAATTGCTCCTACTGAGGCAGCAAGGATAGCAGAGAGAGACAGCAGGCAACAGGCAACAACAACAGAGCACATGCGAGGGGAACACAACAGGCCCAAGGCAGGAGCTACAGACAAAGGGGTGCACTCAGATTCGAGGCATCTTTTGGACATAGAGCTGGAAGAATGTATTGATGGGCTGGACATGGACTGTGAGCAAAAGGGAAGAAACAAGGATGGCCCCAACGTTTCTGGCCTCCAAAGCTGGTAAATAAAGAAGCCTGGAGAGAGCCACACTGAACGAACTGAAGCTCCCAAGCACTGCATGTCTTCCCAGGCCTCAGCTCCCTGCCTGGACCTCCCTTCCTGGATAACTCCAGCTGTTCCTCGGCCTGGACAACTCCTGTTACTGTCTTTTTTTTTTTTTTTTTTTTTTTTGAGTCAGAGTCTTGCTCTGTTGCCCAGGCTGGAGTGCAGTGGTGTGACCTCAGCTCACTGCAACCTCCGCCTCCTGGTTCAAGCGATTCTCCTGCCTCAGCCTCCCAAGCAGCTGGGATTACAGGCACCTGCCACCAAACCTGGCTAATTTTTTTGTATTTTTAGTAGAGACGAGGTTTCACTATGTTGGCCAGGCTGGTCTCAAACTCCTGACCTCAGATGATCCACCCACCTTGGCCCCCCAAAGGGCTGGGATTACAGGTGTCAGCCACTGTGCCTGGCCTCCTGTGACTGTCTTTATGCATTCTGAGAAAACTCCCCTAATACTCCCAGCATTTATTTGCTCCCACTTTTTGTTGTGTATCTCCTTTTGTTGTAAATATATATACTTTATATATTTCTCTGTCTTAACATTTAGCACAATTTGTTATTTAATGTGGTAAAAGTCTGTTTCCTCATGAGATCTAAACTCATGAGCAAGGATAGTATTTTATAATTCTTGTATCCTCAAGGTATAGTTTTACCAGATTCCAGTTNTGCCTCAGCCTCCCAAGCAGCTGGGATTACAGGCACCTGCCACCAAACCTGGCTAATTTTTTTGTATTTTAGTAGAGACGAGGTTTCACTATGTTGGCCAGGCTGGTCTCAAACTCCTGACCTCAGATGATCCACCCACCTTGGCCCCCCAAAGGGCTGGGATTACAGGTGTCAGCCACTGTGCCTGGCCTCCTGTGACTGTCTTTATGCATTCTGAGAAAACTCCCCTAATACTCCCAGCATTTATTTGCTCCCACTTTTGTTGTGTATCTCCTTTTGTTGTAAATATATATACTTTATATATTTCTCTGTCTTAACATTTAGCACAATTTGTTATTTAATGTGGTAAAAGTCTGTTTCCTCATGAGATCTAAACTCATGAGCAAGGATAGTATTTTATAATTCTTGTATCCTCAAGGTATAGTTTTACCAGATTCCAGTTTGACTAGAACACAGCCATACCCATTCATTTATGTACCATCTATTTATTAAGAAAAAGCTTAATCAAATATAAATGCACGTTTCAAATATTGTATTTTCATAATAACACGTTAATTTGTGAAAGACAAAAGCATATTGGGCTCTCGACACTGGGGGATGCTTCCACAGGTCTTATTATCTCAGCATAGACTGTGATAGAAGATTCACTGATTCTCCCTGTGTTGGTTCCAGCCCCCAACAATCTGTAAGCTCTTTTACGAGAGACACATTTCACACCCACTAGTGCCCACACGTCAACAGGCTCAACAGGCCCACAGTTACCATTTGGTGAACATTTGCCCACAGACCTACAGAGTGGAGGGGTTTTACAAAAGAAATTTGTGAGATGGACAACAGAACAAAAGACGGATATATAGGAAAACGGGAAAATACAACATAAGTCATAGACCATGGGTAATGAAGAACAGAAATAAACCAATTTTAAAAACTTCATGTAACTAAAAACATTCCAAACACCAATGTTACGGGGAGCTCTGGCCAGTCCACCAGTGCTTTATGATCAACAATGTATGTAGGCTATAAACAGATCCAGACTTTATAAACATAAAACTCCCTGTCCTCTAGTCTAAATGCACTCTGGACTAAATAAATTAAGAAACAGAGCTCAGAATCCTAATTTCACAGGGAATTTAAACAATTACACAGACGGTGATGAACAGAGAAAACATCAGCAAGTCTCCCCTCCTCCTGTCTTCAGTCAGTGGCCCCACAATAACCCAGTTCCTTAAAGTAGGAATCCAGAAGTCATCCGAGACTTCTCTTTCACTCCCACATATCAAATCAATCACTAAGACTCTCAAATCTATCCAATTCTGTCTATTCCAATACCTTAATTACTGCTATAGCTTCTCTCTACCTCTAGGTTTATCACCTACAAACTCAACTCACCCTTTACGCTGCTGGTAGAACAATTCAATCAAGAGGCAGATAAGATCTTCTAACTCCCAGCTACAAGATTCATTGGTTTCCAACACCTACAGCTCCTTGGAAAATGGTGAATTGTCTCAAAAAGAGAGCTCTGGGACACACACTCCTACCTGCATTCTATCATTTTCGTCTGTTTGACATGCTGACTTCACATCAGTCATGGGTTTCACAGCTTAAAAATCAGCTTGAAAAGCACTGACTGACAGGATCAAGTCCAAACTCCTTCCAACCACACACCCACACACAGCACCTTCATGATCGGCCGCTGGCTGCCTCTCTAGCCTCAGCTCTCTGCATTGCTTGCCTCCAAAACATGTATGACTCCCACCCAGTGTGCTGTTTTTGCTTCCCTGCCTTTGCTCACAGTATCTGTTCTATTCCCAAGGCTGCTCCTACTTGCCACATGGCTACATACCCGTCATCCTCAAACACTCAGTTCAGGGACCAGTCCCTTCAGGAAAATTTCCAGGGGGTAGAATTAGTTGTCTTTTTTATGTGCACTTGCCAGTCCCTGTGCATCTTTCTATTACCGCAGTTAACATACTGAATTAGGGCCGGGCGCGGTGGCTAACGCCTATCATCCCAGCACTTTGGGAGACCAAGGTGGGGCAGATCACGAGGTCAGGAGTTCGAGACCAGCCTGGCCAACATGGTGAAACCCCGTCTCTACTAAAAATACAAAACAATTAGGCAGGCGAGGTGTCTGGTGCCCGTAATCCCAGCTACTCGGGAGACTGAGGAAGGAGAATCACTTGAATCTGGGAGGCGGAGGATGCAGTGAGCCAAGACCGCCCCATTGCACTCCAGCCTGGGCAACAGAGCGAGACTCCATCTCAAAAACAAAAAAAAAATACTGAATTAAAATGATCCATTAATATCTCTGACTTCCCTACTAGAGCTTTAGTTCCTCTAGGGATAGTACTCTATATAGAACTTTTGTAGCCTCAAAGTCTGGAAAAATGCCTCAAACTTGGTAGGTAATCAATAAATGTGTTATAAGTGATTAAATTAACAGAAATTAAAGGATCATTTTTGTACATTATATATCCCTCCTACAACAATACAAACTATTAATACTAATATAAAATTAACACTAATATAAAACTACAGATTCCTCAATTTGTTTTTCAAAATGCATATGCAAATCTGAACTCAATTCCTTGGTAACTCAGTTATAAATATACCAAAATAAATATGAAGTCAATAAAATATGATCAAGAATACATGAATGCTCACTTTACAGATAAATACAAACTACTGAAACACCAGCACATTAAATATTAATACACGAAAGAAAGAAGGGGGAACTAAAACTTATTGTATTCAACATACTGTATTCAACAAGCAATACTAATGCTTGCATTCTAATGTGCTAATACTTTAAATACATTATTTCAGCAACAAGCCTGTGGGGTATGTCTCCCCATTTCACATTTTACTTTATTGAGCCTCAGAGTTGTGATTTGCTTAAGAACACCAAACTAATAGCAAGAACCAAAACTCAAACCTAGGTCTCTCAACTCAAATATGTATGCTTCTTACTAGTTGTATACACCACTCTAACAAGGCCACCTGCCCCCATGCTGATTGCCAGGGCATATAAGACCAGTCTAGCAGGTTTTGCCCCTTATCTCCTTCCTCCCCCCATAGCCCAAGGACATTCCTCCTATGTTTCCCACTCGTTCAAAAAGTACTTTCCCAGGCAGCCAGGGAAGGTCAAAAGCACTATGAGCAGCTCTGCTTCCCCACAAGGGCGCCAGGCTGTTTCCATCCCACTACACTTAACTCCCCAAGACAGCTAATTATTCTGAGGAGGAAGTGTTTCTTCCATATTTATCAGTATTTTCCCGGTATTTCTCTCATAGAAGCATGACCATGAAAAAGTCTGATACAAAAGCATATGACTGTCCATGATTCACAGCAAATTGGTACTTACTGAAGATAGGATTGCCAGTTCACTTTGTTTGCACGAACTTCTGCAGCCTTGGCAGCAATAATGTTGGTTGGGACAGCAGCATCCACAGCACCTCTGATATCCATTTTGGTCATCTAAACTTCGTAATCTTGAATGTCTTTCAACAAATCTTCAATTTAGATGCAAGGTAAAATCAGAATACTAGGTGTTTCTTTTTCTTACAACTATTATTATTGTGACTATGAATATCATGATCACTTTAATCTCCCCAGGCATTTAACTCAAAATATTAAATGTCCTAAGTCTGAAAGTATCATTATATTTCAAATCTTGTCCACTGCTCCATGAAGGCGTTCTTTAGGCTTTTGCTTTTCTAGAAAAAATTTTTCATTATTGGCACTAACACTGCAGTAAGATATTTAAAGTAATCACTTAATATACTGAAATCAGAAATCATGATTAAATAGAATAGGTATAAATATGGGAAAAGCTGTAAATTTATACAATTGTGGTTAACTTTTCTCATAGAGAAACAATAAAAATATGAATAGTACAGATAAGGCTAGTTACCTTATAAACATTTACTAAGCATCATTTTGAAGTGGCACATTAAAAATTCTGAATTCTTTCGAAAATTTCTCAAATTAAAATACACAAAGTGGGAACGTAACTTCTTAGAAGACAGTGTTTTCCTTTTCAAATAAAATTCATAGTATTTACAAAATCAAAATTCTGAGAGAAATTTTTAGAACAAATA
The DNA here is from genome assembly GCF_001698545.2 of Rhinopithecus bieti. Classification (NCBI taxonomy): domain Eukaryota; kingdom Metazoa; phylum Chordata; class Mammalia; order Primates; family Cercopithecidae; genus Rhinopithecus; species Rhinopithecus bieti. Next base: position 354,305 of record NW_016816823.1, read on the forward strand.
CCTATTACAATTTAGGTAAGCCAACAATGGAGGTCTGGCCGGACGCAAGAACCTACAGTAATCAAATTATATGTAATTCTCACTCCTAAACTTCCAGATACAAACGACTGATTTTAACACAACGCAAAATATAGGTTGCCACCTGCAAAATATAAATTCATGGCCATGGCCACAAAGAAGTTAAAATCCAAAATTCTATTCCGGGTTCCCAATGATCTTAATCAATTTGGAACTTAATCTCTGTATCTGAAGATTTGCTGCATAAACAACCCTGGGCAGTGCGGAACCACAGGGCCCAGGAAAAAACAGGCTTCAACCGGGTCAGGCTAGAACTCTGCAGCCAAGGAGGCTCAGGCCCAGCAGCCCGTCCTGGGGTAGCTCAAGGTGTCTCTGGACAATTACCTAAGCCCCTGAACTACTTGCACACCCAGCGAGCCAGGGCCGTGGCCCAGTCCTGGAGAAGGTATAATTTTTACCCCTCCCCCTCCACTCTCCGGTCCGCCGCTCACGTTTCTTCCCTCTGCGAAAAAGGCTCCAGAATTTCGTTTAATAAACCTGGTTGAGGCCTGGAAGAAAAGCAATCTGGCAACCGGGGGCCGAAGGAGAGGACCAAGCGGCGAGAAACCAGCACGCACCAGGCAAGCTGGAGAAACTGCAAGAGTCGCCTGACCTGGTCTGGAGCCTGAGACCAAACAACCGACGGAGTCCTTACCTCGCGAATTCTCGGGACCCCACAATGCACCCAAAGCTGTCACGAAGGGTGGTCAGGGGCGCCGGAGCCACAGCCGGGCTGAGGCGCCGAGTCAGAGCCAAGTTGGCGTCTCCTGTCAGGTCCGGAGGTCTGAGCAGCGGCGGGAGACACCGGAGCGAAAGTGAAGCGATTCCCGCACCAGGGAGAGGTTGAGGACCGCACAGGTAGAAGGAAGCCGGCGCGGCCGCAGTAGAATGACAGAGGCGCCGGTCACGTGATCGGAGGCACGTGACTGCTGCGGAAGGCGGAAGTTGGGAGAGTCCAAAGCAGCCGAAGGAGGGGCTGGCGCTGCAGCGATGCTTGTTCGCTGGGGGCAACTGGAGCGCGGTAGTCCGTGACTTGGGTCCGGGAGGGACGCAAGGCTCGGGCCACAGACAGCCTGGGCAGGTGGGAGGCGGCGAGCGTGGCGGGCACGCTAAGACCCGCCGACCCCGGACCCAGCGCCTCGCCTAGCGGAGGCCGAGGACTTCCGTCCGGAAGCAGCTAGCAGAGGCCAAAACTCTCTTATTTTAACCGTCATTCTTTTGAAAAGTTTGATTTCGCGCTTTCAAATTAATTTCCATTTGGATTTAACAGCTCCATGAAGCAGGCTTTCTTTTTCTGATTTTAAATAGAAAACTGGGGCAGAAAAGCTCACTTAACCTAGGGTTGCACATTTAGCAAATAATAAATTCCATTGCAGTATTTACTTTTATACTAAAAAGTTATTCGTTGTATATCTAAAATTCACATTTACAGGACGTCCGGTATTTTATCCAGCAGTCCCATCTGGAGCCCAAATTTTTCCCTAGTCCAGGCCTCACCAACTACCTTTGCCTTAAAGTAAGAATGTACTGCCCTGGAGGTGAGGTGTATATGATAGCATGTTTTCCTTAAAAAACATTGAAAGGGGCTGGGTGCGGTGGCTCATGCCTGTGATCCCAGCACTTTGGGAGGCTGAAGCGAGACCAGCTGACCAACATGGTGAAACCCCATCTCTACTAAAAATACAAAAAATTAGCCGGGTGTGGTGGCGCATGCCTGTAATCCCAGCTACTTGGGAGGCTGAGGTAGGAGAATCGCTTGAACCCAGGAGGCAGAGGTTGCAGTGGGCCGAGATCACGCCATTGCACTCCAACCTGGGCAGATAAGACAAAACTCCATCTCAAAAAAAAAAAAAAAAAATTGATTGAAAAGGATTTATAACCAACACATTTTTACTAGTAAAATTAAAGTCAGACTAATCAAAGTCATGCATTGATTATGAATAAAAATATATAATAACAGTATCAAAGATTGTACTAGGTCAGTCCTTCCGTCTTAGCCAGAAGTGAAAGTCTGAGTGTTGTTTTGAAAGCAAATCTGAGGGGGGAAGCTTTCATAAAAGAGAAAAAGAAACCGATCGTGTACTAATGAACTCCCAAAAGCTGAAACAGCATGTTTTCTGTGTAACTGAACAAAGCTGGCAATGAGGCCTGATCTTCGCATTTTCTTTCTGTATCACGGCAGCCACAGACAGGCGTGATGCAGCGAGTCTCGTCAGATTTCAGGAGGCTCTCTTTTCTGGGAGGCACAAAGATATGGAACAAAATTAGGAACAGTGCAGTGAGCAGAGGGGACTGCTTCACAGGTCACCTGGGCTGGCATTCTCCGAGCGTCACAACATTACCAGGCAATTTGCCTGGAGTAGGGAGAAGAGAAGAGGCGGGTACTCCAGGCATTATCTCTCTTAACATTATTTCTGTAACACTTCTATTGGAGATTTTTCTTGGTCCATTCAGGCTCCTGTAACAAAGTACTGTAGACTGGGTGGCTTATAAACAACAGAAATTCATTTTCTCACAATTCTGGAGGCTGAAAGTTCAGAATTGGGGTGCTAGCATGGTGAGGTTCTGGTGAGGATTGTCCCAGGTTGCAGACTGCTAACTTCTCATTGTAGCTTCACTTGGTGGAGAGAAGGTGAGAGAACTCTCTGGGGTCTCTTTCATAAGGACATCAATTTCATTCATGACAGCTCCACCCTCATGACCTGATCATTTCCCAAAGGTCCCATCACTTGGGAGTTAAGATTTCAACATAGGAATTTTGGGAAGACACAAACATTCGGACCATAGCAGTGATCTCAGTTACCTAATTATATATCATACCAGGGGTCCCCAGCCCCTAGGCCACAGACTGGTGGGGTCCATGGCCTGTTAGGAACCCAGCTGCACAGCAGGAGGTGAGCGGCGGGCAAGTCTCCTGTCAGATCAGCAGCAGTATTAGATTCTCATAGGAGCATGAACCCTATTGTGAACTGCGCATTGTAAGGGATCTAGGTTGCACACTCCGTATGAGAATCTAATACCTGATGAGCTGAGATGGAACAGTGTCATTCTGAAACCAGCTGTATCACCTCCCACCCTGCCTGTGGAAAAATTGTCTTCCTTGAAACTGGCCCCTGCTACCAAAAGGGTTGAGGACTGCTGTATTATGACATAAGAAAGATAACCTTTGAGCTACTTTGTAATTTCTTTAAAATTGAGCTTCAGATTTGTTATTCAAAAATGACATAAAGGGAAGTTAGATAAATCTATATGGACAGGAGAAAACAATAATATATTTATTAAGTTAATGTTTAATTTTTCACTGGAATACAATTATATGTTTGGAGAAGATCTACCACTTAGAAGTCATCAGAAGGTAGACAATGTATGACATTTCAAAGGAATTTCTTCAGTCTGAAATATATGGAATGCTATAAACACCATTATTTCCAATCTTTTCTTTCCAAGTATGAATTGAACTTATATTTTCCCACAGAAATAGAAGAGTTCTAGTCAAAGAAAATCCTATTCTAAAATATTTGTCATGAAAACTTACCACCCCCAAGTGAAGATTATGCTACCAGCCTACCTTCAGTTACACAAGGACTTTGAGAAGTTTTTATAGGTGACTGAATAAATTATTAGTTTAATGGAAGAATGGTTTTTCCATTCTTTCACACAGTCCCCTTGGGAACAACAGGCATTTGAAAGAAGCTGGCCTAGTTTGGCCTAATGGTAACACTGAGTAGTGACGTCATGACCTCTTCACAAAGTGCTCTCACCAACTGCCCTAACAGCTTCTGATTGCTTTGGTATTGCTGAAGTACATCTATCATCAAACATGCAGGTTTTTACTTACACTCCATACCAGTGTCCTGAATACTCATGGCAACCAAGCTTCAGATTTTCCAGGTAAGTTAATTTCATTGCATTGCACCATTGGCCCCATAAGGACAACCTCCCACAATTTGACATTTTAAAAATATGGTCCATGTGGTAGACAGCTTCTGAAATGGCTTTTAATGATCCCCACCTCCCAGTGACTCATATCCTTGTGGAATCCTCTCTTCTTGAGTGTGGGCTAGATCTACTGATGTTTCTATAAGGACCAGAAAATGGCAAAAGTAAAGGGATGTCACTTCTAAGATCAGGTTACAATGCAAGCTGCCTTGCTTGCATTCTCCTGGGTTCTTCTTACTTGCTTAGTCTGATGAAGCAAGGTTCTGTTTGTTAACCATAAAGAGGCTGATGTGGCCAAACTAAGAATAGCCCCCAGTGAACAACTAGTAAAAAATTGAAGCCCTTAGTCCAACAGGCTTCAAAGAACCAAATATGGACAACTGCATGGGTGAGCCTGAAAGTGAGCCCAGTTGAGCTTTGAAATGTCAGCAGCCAACACCTTCACTGCAGCCTTGCGAGATACCTGGCACCAGAAAACACAGCTATACTGCAGCTTGCTTCCTGAAACTCCAATAATGCATGAGATTTATTGCCCCACTCTAAAACATTTGGTCACTTGTGGAAGTTGCCTTTCTTTTTAGAAAATGTAACAGCTTTATTAAGATATAATTCACATACCATATAACTCACCCATTTAAAAGGTACAATTCAATGGTTTTTAGTATATTCCCGGCACTATACAAATATCACCACAATCCATTTTAGCCCATTTTCGTCACTCTGAAAGGAAACCTCTTACCCATTAGTAGTCACTCTCTTCCTCTCCAAAAACCCCCCTGCCCTAGGCAAATACTAATTTTTTTTATATCTCAAGATTTGCCTATTCAGGAGATTTCTTTAATAAATGTAATCATACAATATGTGGTCCTTTGTGGGTGACTTCTTTCACTTAACATAAAGTTTTCAAGGTTTATCTATGTTGCAACATGTATCTATACTTCATTCCTTTTTACGGCTGAATGATATTCCATTGTATGATGTACCACATTTTGTTTATCTGCTTACTGGTTAATGGGCATGCAGATTGTTTCAATTTTTTAGACATTTCTGTGTAAGTCTTTGTGTGATCATAGGTTTCATTTCTGTTATTTGAGTAGATACCTAGGAGTAGAATTGCTGACTTGTATGGTAACTCTGTGTTTAACATTTTGAGGAACTGCCAAACTGTTTTCCAAAGTGGTTGCAAGGCCTTGCATTCAACCCAGTAATGAATGAAAGATCTACATTTCTCCACGTCTTCACCAACACTGTCATTGTCTGTCTTTTTAGTTAAAGTAAATCCATTTCGGTATGAACAGGTATCTCACTGTGATTTTGACTTCCTTTTCCCAATGTCTAATAATGTTGAACATCTTCTCATGTGCTTATTTAGAAATTTGTACATCTTCTTGGGAGAAATGTTTACTTAAACACTTCACTCATTTTTAATTTTTTTTTGTTTTTGAATTATAAGAGCTCTGTATATATTCTGAATTACAAGTCCCTTATTATTTACACGATCTGCAATATTCTCCCGTTTTGTGGGTTGCTTTTTCACTTTCTTCATGACGTACTTTAAAACACAAAAGTTTTTCATTTTGATTAAGTCTAATTTACCTATTTTCTTGTGCTTTTGATATTGTATCTAAGAAGGCTTTGCCTAATCCAAGGTCACAAAGATTTAACCTTATGTTTTCTTCTCAGAGTTTCATAGTTTTGGCTCTTACATTTAGATCTATGATTCACGCTGAATTAGTTTTTGTAAAGAGTGTGAATAGAGGTCCTATGTAATTTTTCTGCATGTGGATAACCAGTTGTTCCCACACCATTTACTGAAAAAACAATTCTTTCCCCATTGAATTGTCTTGGCACCCTGTCAAAAATCAATTGACCATAAATGTATGGGTTTATTTCTGGACTTTCAATTCTGTCCCATTGATCTACACATGTACATACCTATCCTTATACCAGTACCACACGGTCTTAATTACTGTCACTTTTTTAAATTTTTTATTTTAATTTTTAGGTTCTCAGATACATGTTTAGGATGTGCAGGTTTGTTTCATACATAAACGTGTGGTTTGCAGCACCTATCAACCCATCACCTAGGTATTAAGCCTAGCATAACTTAGCTATTTTACCTAATGCTCTTCCTCCCGCAACCCCACCCCTGACAGGCCCCAGTGTGTGTTGTTCCCCTTACTGTGACCACATGTTCTCATTGTTAAGCTCCTACCTATAAGAGAGAACATGTGGTGTTTGGTTTTCTGTTCCTGCATTAGTTTGCTGAGGATAATGACTTCTAGCTCCATCCATATCCCTGCAAAGGACATGATCTCACTCCTTTTTATGGCTGCATACTATTCCATGGTGTATATGTGCCACATTTTCTTTATCCAGCCTATCACTGATGGGCATGTGGGTTGATTACATGTCTTTGCTATTGTGAACAGTGCTGCAATTAAAATACGTGTGCATATATCTTTGAAATAGAATGATTTATATTCCTTTGGGTATATACCCAGTAATGGGATTGCTGGGTCAAATGGTATTTCTGGTTCTAGATCTTTGAGGAATTGCCACACTGTCTTCCACAATGGTTGAACTAATTTACATTCACACCGACAGTATAAAAGCATTCCTATTTCTCCACAACCTCACCAGCATCTGTTTTTTCTTGGCTTTTTAAGAAATTGCCATTCTGACCTGTGAGAGATGGTATCTCATTGTGGTTTTGATTTGCATTTCTCTGTCTTTTTTTTTTTATTTTATTTTTCCTGAGACAGCGTCTTGCTCTGTCACCTAGCCTGGAGTGCAGTAGTGCAATCTCAGGTCACTGCAATCTCTAATCAAATGATTCTCCTGCCTCAGTATCCTGAGTAGCTAAGACTATAGGCACATGCCACCACATCCAGCTAATTTTTGTATTTTTGGTAGAGATGGTGTTTCACCATGTTAGTCAGGCTGGTCTTGAACTCCTGACCTCCTGGCCTCATCCACCTCAGCCTCCCAAAGTGCTGGGATTACAGGCATTGAGCCACCACACCCAGCCGGATTTGCATTTCTCTAATGGTCAGTGATGTCGAGCTTTTTTCATATGTTTGTTGGCTGCATGAATGTTTTCTTTTGAAAGTGTCTGTTCATGTCCTTTGCTCACATTTTAATGGGGTTTTTTTTTTTTTTTTTTTTTCTTGTAACTTTGTTTAGGTTTCTTGTAGATTCTGGATATTAGCCCTTTGTCAGATGGATAGATTGCAAAAGTTTGCTCCCACTCTGTAGGTTGCGTGTTCACTCTGATGATAATTTCTTTTGCTGTGCAGAAGTTCTTTCATTTAATTATATCCCATTTGTCAATTTTGCTTTTGTTGCAGTTGTTTTTGGCGATTTTGTCATGAAATCTTTACCTGTGCCTGTGTCCTGAGTGATATTGCCTAGATATTCTTCTAGGGTTTTTATAGTTTCGGGTCTTATATTTAAGTCTTTAATCCATCTTGAGTTAATTTGTGTATAAGGTGTAAGGAAGGGGTCTAGTTTCAATGTTCTGCATATGGCTAGCCAGTTTTCCCAACACTGTTTATTAAATAGGGAATCCTTTCCTGGTTGCTTGTTTTTTTTTTCAGGTTTGTTTCAGATCAGATAGTTGTAGGTGTGTGGTCTTATTTCTGAGTTCTCTATTCTGTTCCACTGATCTATGTGCCTGTTTTTGTACTAGTACCATGTTGTTTTGGTTATTGTAGCCTTATAGTATAGTTTGAAGTCCGATAGCATGGTGCCTCCAGCTTTGTTCTTTTTGCTTAGGATTGTCTTGGCTATACAAGTTCTTTTTTGGTTCCACATGAATTTTAAAATAGTTTTTTCTAATTCTGTGAAGAATGTTAATGGTAATTACTGTAGCTTTGTAGTGAGTTTTATTTATTTATTTATTTATTTATTTTTCTTTTATTATTTTTTTTTGAGACGGAGTCTCGCCCTGTCGCCCAGGCTGGAGTGCAGTGGCCGGACCTCAGCTCACTGCAAGCTCCGCCTCCCGGGTTTACGCCATTCTCCTGCTTCAGCCTCCCGAGTGGCTGGGACTACAGGCGCCTGCCACCTCGCCCGGCTAGTTTTTTGTATTTTTTTAGTTGAGACGGGTTTTCACCGT